>NC_041057.1:731004-738504 GCF_900634775.1 Gouania willdenowi | reverse complement strand
TTGTGTTGTTGTTTTGTGTATTTTCTTTGTAATTTTGTGTGTTTTTGAGTGGCTTTGTGTAAAACACACACAGAAAACACTCAAAATAACTCAAAAAATGACAAATGTACAAAAGTACACAAAGCCACTCAAAACACACAAAATTACAAAAATAATACACAAAACACAACAAGAATACACAAAATAAAACATCACTTAACCGCACTGTGTGTGTGTGTGTGTGTGTGTGTGTGTGTGTGTGTGTGTGTGTGTGTGTGTGTGTGTGTGTGTGTGTGTGTGTGTGTGTGTGTGGGTGTGTGTGTGTGTGTGTGTGTGTGTGTGTGTGTGGCTCATCACTCATTCATGAAGACTTCCTGAGGAGAGCCTGTGCTGTGAATCCTGATGTGTGTTTATCACTTTATCTTTTCCTCTCTCACACACACACACACACACACACACACACACACACACACACACACACACACACACACAGAGGATATGATTATGTTACAGAATCACATGAAAAAGACGAGATTTGGTCGTTTATTTGTGTTTTCTTTTCTTTTTGTGTATTATAGTTGTGTTGTTGTATATGAATGAAGGTGTTTGTTGTTATTACTAATATTAATTATTAAGTGGTGCATTGTGATGATATTAACCCTTTAGCTCAGAGGTGTCAAACTCATTTTAGTTCAGGGGCCAAATATGGACCAGTTTGATCTCAAGTGGGCCACAGATTTTATGTTGAAAAACCAGTAGTTTCAACATTATTGTGTCCTAGTTTACACTTCTACATAAACATAAAAAACTAAATATGTAAGAAACTGACAACATCCAAGCAATAACTGACATATATCAGTCTTCACTTTAAATTTACTAGATTTTGTGACCAATTTAAGTTTAAGAGAATTAAGTCTTAATTTGAGGAAAAATCAAGAATTTTTTAATGTTAAACTGGTTTAACATTAAAAAATGACTTAAATCATGTGATATAAGTGTGTAATTACAACTCACACACTTTTATACATAATTCCCATTAAGACTAACCATTGCATCCATGACGTCATTCAGTTTGTGCAGGTAAAGCTCCTCCTTCTAATGATTGGCGCTCTGCTGCCCCCGTGTGGTCACAAATACAAACACACTGCGTTACACCAAATAAATGACTTTAAAATGACTTTGAGACTCTGTTTTTTGTTTTTTAGATTTGTTTTAATAAAGGATGTTCAATGAGAAACCATTAACTATGAAACAGGTAGTGACGTCAGATAGACCGGAACTGTGGAAACTATTCAGTGTTATATCGTAAACTCACAACAAAATAAATGCAAATAGATTTTTATGAAGTGAAATGCATTTAAAACATTAATGCTCTGATTTTTCTCCCGAAAAAAATCGACAGTTTATATTTGCTTCAAAAAAAGAAACTAAAAACACAGAAAAATAACAACTACCCTCGAGTGTTACAGTATGATAGGAAGGTATTTCTTTATAAAATATAATCATATTTTTCTTTATTCTCTCCTCCATCTCCCACAAACAAACATAATGTTATGGCCTGGTGTCTAATTTCAAAATAAGAGACCGTGCACTTTGTTTGACGCCACCTGGTGTTAAAAAAAATAAACTGCAGCCTCTTTCATTTCTGCCTTTCATTTAACAATCTAATGATAAATGGACTTGATTTGTAGAGAATAAATATTGTTTTTCTTTATTTTATTACACGTAAATACAAGTAATGAATAGTAAAGTTTTTTGGGTTTTTTTTCATACCAAATTAATCCTATTTTTGACTCCTAGTGGTTATTCTCTTTCTTCAGACTTTACGTTTGAATGTTAAATTCTAATGTTTCAGATGTTAATTTCTTTAAATTTAGTTTTGACCCGTTTTGGACAAAATAAATAAATAGCTTTATACTTTTAGACATTTAAAAGTTAGAGGAGAGGATCAATTTTTATGGAGACAATATTTTTAATAAAGTTGAAATTTCAAGATCAATGTCCAAATTTGGACTTTAGTCTCGAAATTTAGATTTTTTTTCTTGATCTACCCAAAATTATTTTCTCCATCCTAAAACGATCAAAAATAAATTATTTTTAAATGATTATTATTATCATTATATTTTCTACATTTTTAATATTTACTATAGGTTCATTAAGATTATTTTCTCCATCAAATTTGAACCTAATCCTCTATCCTACGTTTTTAATGTTTAATGTAAAAAACAAACAAACTGTTTTTCACTGTATTTGATTTATTCTGGTAAATCATTATCTTCGGTTTTCATGACTAAAAACGCCTCATGTAATAGTCTCCCGGGCCGCTGGGGGCGCTGTGGTTCTACGTGTAAACACTGTAAACACACGTGGTGAACACCGGGCGGAGGCTTTGCTGCAGGACTTTCTCTACAAACACAGGATTTGGTTGATTTTGGTGAAGTTTCACCTCGTGTGTGAGAAATGACGAAGGTTAAGAAGGAGAAAGTGGACGCGGAGGAAGTTCCAGCGGTTCCTGAGAAGTCCTACCAGGATCTGATCTGTAACCTGAACACCATCGCTCAGCCACTGGCCTCCAGAAAACTCAGCAAGAAGCTCTACAAGTGTGTGAAGAAAGGTGAGTGTGAGCCTGGAAAACACGGAGTAAATCAGTGTTAGAGAGAAAAGTCCATTTAAAAATATTAATTAGGCAATTTAATGATACAGTTGACCCAGAAATACTCTTTAAAAAGATTGTGAAGGCAGTTAAAGGATGTAAACGAAGTTCGTTAAAAACGGACATTTTTAACACGCACCGAAGTCCGTTTAAAAAAACATCTGTTTTTAGCGACTCGCTGCGTTTCCGCTGCGTGTTTGCTCCGTCACAGCTGCGGTAGTCCGGTGCCCTCCAGCAGATAAACACAGGAGCACGACACATCAATCAGTACAGAGCAAATGAAGCTAAACAGGAAGTTAAGCACGTATTTCACAATAAAATATCGGGTTGCTTTTCAAAATAAAACCAATAAAAAAAGTAACTACATCACCTAAACGTCATAATGTGTAAAAACAGAATCACATTCACTATATTGTTTCCTCTCATACTGTAACTGCATTGATATATTTATATATATATCATGTTTTACAGTTTTATCTCTTCTCTGTTGGTTGTTGATAAAAATGTGTTTATAACAAATCCAGAGTCCAACCTTCTTGTTCTCCTTCGTGAGGAACACTGACCTGTTTATTGTGTTTATAACACATTTAACTGTGTTCTCACGTGATTATATAAATATCGTGAGAACTCCTCTGTCTTGTGACGTCACAGTCGTCCAACCACAGAGCACCGTGACGCACTCAAAACGCAACCGGTGGGGATTACCGGACGGTGGACAGCGGGAAAAAACCAGATCGGTGCCGCGGCGAAGACGTATCCAGTGGAAACCACCAGTTAGTCTCTGTTTATAGAAACAGTGTAAGAGAGAAAAGCAACGTCCATTTAAATAAACTAAACATGTAACGACACGCTGGACCCAGAAATAAAAACTAAATTGTGAATAAAGTTACGAGACGTGAACGTCGTCTGTTAAAAATAAAGTAAACGAATTCCTGCTTCAAAAGCACAGATTTAATGTATACAGTTTTATATCTTCTGACAATGGAATGATTTAAATCTGATGAAAATGTAACTATTTAGTTGAGATTCTAAAGCTTATTTTACTCCCTGATGTATAATAGAAAGACTTCACTCACCCTGGAACTTCTTCTTCTATGGTTTCAGCTGCTAAAGTGAAAAACATCCGACGAGGAGTCAAAGAGGTTCAGAAGTTCATCAACAAAGGAGAGAAAGGGTTCGTCTGCACTAATATTCACACACTATGGGTTTGTGTTCGATGCAGAGAAAAGTAAAGGCAGTTAAATATCAACTTAAAGTTTTTTAGAGGGTTTCAAACGCTTTTGTTCGTCTGGTTGTGGTTTTTAAAGACGAGACTTTGTGTGATTTTGTTTAGGATTGTGGTGATGGCTGGTGACACGCTGCCCATCGACGTCTACTGTCACCTGCCCGTCATGTGTGAGGACAGAAACCTGCCGTACGCCTACATCCCCTCCAAAGTGGTGAGTATGCTCTTATTTTGAAGGGGGACTTGTTTTTCCACTACAGAACAGGAAGTGGTTAAGTCACTCTGACTCACTGTAGATAAGTGTGTTTGATAAGAGCTGATACTACTTTTGTTCTTTCAATTTACGTCATAAAATTACACAATGATGATAACAAATGGTACACGTCTCAATTTAAAAAAAGGAACATTTATTGAAATGAACAAAGGTGAAGTGGAACGACAAGTAAAAAATATATAACAAATAATAAAAACAGCTGATGTAGAACAAGTAAAAAAAATAGTGAAACATCTCATGAAATATTATAAAAGAACTGTTTGAAAATAACTTTGACAAAAGTTGGTCTGACTGAAGATATATTTTATTAACATGATTATTGAGTATAAATAATATAATTATAGTATTAAACACAAAAAGAAACCATGAACAACCTCTGAACATAAATTAACAGAGGAAAATAACGTGATGTCAGATGTGCATTAAGCAGCAAACTGTTCTAGTTTCTCTTCTAAATTACATTAACAAGATTAAATATTCAAACAAATAATAAACTGATTCTAAAAGTTAAAAACTTCTCAGCGCTGAGTGAGAAACACATCAAACCTGTGACGACAACAACACGTTAAACAGTTAAAAGATGCTTTGAAAGTGTAAAACGTGCAGTTGGGATTGAAGGGCTTCTTTCATGCTCTGCTAACGGGGGGAGGGGCTCTGCTGGGGGGAGGGGGCTCTGCTAACGGGGGGAGGGGCTCTGCTAATGGGGGGGGGGGGGCTCTGCAGCCCATTACAACGCATTACAACAATAAAGCAATAAACAATAAAGCAAACAAATGTGTGTTTTTACCTCTTCACCAGTAGGGATGGGTACTGTATACTACTACTATTATTGATCTGGTACTTTATCAATACCTTCCTTTTTTTTTAATCAATGGAAAAACACAAAATAACCAAAAAAAATAATAATGAACATCAATCTGTTTATTTTTGAACATTTTTAACAATATGGCAGACAATAAATAAATAAATAGTTCTAAATAAAACACTATAAAAATACAGTATAATTAACTTTTATTAACAAAACACTAAACCAATTATCTAAAAAATACAAATATTCAAATCAAGCATATCAAACATAACTTAATAAAAATTTGTGCTAAAGTAGAATTATTGAGCTGTTCCTCTGATGCTGCACTGACTCGTGACAACAAGGCTAAATATTGATTTATCCCTGTTTTAACATATGAACTCATAACGTTTTAGCTGTAAGATAATATATGATCATAAGTCACTATTCCAAATAAACGTTGCCGGCAGCTGAGACACAGTAGTAGTCGATGTGAGAGGAAACCTACGCTACGCTGAGACGCCCCAGCGTCCCATGAGGCAGCAGGGTTTCCTCCCAGCACCACTAGAGCAGACGGAGGGGGCGTGACAGACTCAAACTGAGCTAAACTCAAACAACGATGAATACAAAACATGCAACTAAACACTTAAAATATTTGAAACTAAATGACTGAAATAAAAACACACAAACGACGCTGCAGGGGGTCACAAGGTGTTTGTCTGCAAAAAATCTGGTGAGAAACTGGTGCTTTTATTTTGAAAAGGATGTGATTTTTCTAGCAGAACGCTGTCCTTTTAAACCTGTGACACTAGGGGGCAGTAATGAGTTAATTTTCATCAAATCTTTAGATGAGAGTAGAATAAAATGTGATTTAGTAACATTTTCATTTTAGTTTTAAATAAATGAGAAAAAAATTGGTTATTGATTAGTTTCTGTAAAATATTAGATTGTATTATTTGTATTTTCTGTGTTTTTTTCTGTAGGATTATAAAGTTTAAATACATATTTAATTATTAATTACACACGTGGGGGTTTTTCTTGTTCTTGGTTACACGTTAACCTTCTTCTGTTCTTCAGGATCTGGGTTCGTCGGCCGGTTCGAAGCGTCCGACGTGTGTCATTCTGATCAAACCTCACGACGATTACCAGGACACGTACCAGGAGCTCCTGGAGGAGGTCACCAACCTGCCCAAACCACTCTGAGGACCACAACGTCTGATGGACTTTTATTTTGTACAAACCCAGACTTTTAAAGAAAACCTGAGATTTATTACTTTTTTTAAAAATAAAAACAAACTCAACGAGTGTAAAACCTTGTTTTCACATTAAAGCGACAGTAAAACACTTCATTCAGGTTATGGTTTGTTGTTAACAGAAGGTCTTTGGTTTAAATCCCAGTGTAGTCGTTGTTCATTTGTTTTATTGTTTAGTATTTAGTCTGTAAGTTCTCCTCCTGTTTCCACTCAGGTGTTCCTCCTACCCTGAATAAAATATAAACACAATTTCTAATTTCACTTTATTCACATTTTTTTGTTCCAGTAAACAAAAGCAAAATCAGTTTTTTAATCAGTTAGTTTTCTGATTGTGTAAATACAGTAGTTATATGTCGTCCTTATGTTTATATTACAGTTTTGTACAGGCTCAGTGGGCGGGGCCTGTGGGCTCAGTGGGCTTGGTCATAGGGACAGTAAAGATCAAACTCGTCACATTCCATCTGATAAATATTGTCCACAGCTGATCCTCTGAGCTGCTGCGACGACAACGACAAACTGAAGCGGGTGGAACTCGCGTTGTTCTGCTGTGGACTGACACACACACACACACACACACACTCGACGTTAACATTTGTTTATCGATGGTGCATCGATCAAAGGTTAAGGGGCGGGGCTCCATTAACTCACAGTTTTTTGTGTCTCCATCTCCTCACTGCTGAAAACACACACAGCACAATATGAACCAAGGTTCTCAGATTAACACTGTTGGAGGGAGAACCTGCAACTCACCCATGATGACGATTCCCACGGCAGTGAGCACAGATATAACAGAGATCAGGATCACCGTTAGCCATTCACCGCCCTGGTACACACACACACACACACACACACACAAGCATTAAATAACCTTAAGATTAAACTCATTCCTTGAAATTAGAGCAACTAACGATGATTTACATCATAAATTAATCGAGTCAGATTTTTTTTAAAACAGTTATAAAGTACATTTAAACCCTGCTTAAGCTGATTAAACTAAATTAAAAGTCACACGTGCCCGCACACACACACACACACACATTGGATGCTGTAAAGGACCATCAGTTTGACACACGTGTGTCATTTTGCTGAATATTGTTATGCAACAAATCCTTAAACATAAAACATTTAGTGTACACCGTGGGGCTCAAACACAGAGGTTTATGTTGAGCATTAAATCACATCCACGTCTACTACCAACAATCTACACAACTTTCCCACCACGTGGCCAATCAGACGAAAAACATGGTATATTTCAGTGACAAATTGCTTTATTTCTTGATAGATTATAGCTTTAACTTATGCTATGTTATCACTTTATGGAAACGATCT
>NC_041057.1:638504-728504 GCF_900634775.1 Gouania willdenowi | reverse complement strand
TTAATATTATTAATAACAGCTTCTCTCTTCATATGCTGATGACATCACTCTGTTTAACCCTCACTGTGGTCATGAATAAAGAAGCTGTGGAGATTTTATTTATTTTAAAGTATTCATTTTATTTTAAAAGGGTTGATTTAAACGTAAATATGTTCTCAGTGATCTTGGCTGTACCTGCGGTTCGTGAGGCTGTGGTGGATGAGTTGAGCTGCAGTGGTGTCGGTGAAGAGGAGAAGGAGAAGCTCGGCTCTGGAGCTGAAACACAACAACACTGTTTTATTACACACAGGAAGTGTCTGATTCTGCTGTTAGCTTACAAAGCTAACGTATGCTAAACACGAGGGTTTTCCATTTGCAGCAGATTGATTCCATCTCAGTCTCATTTTTGACTGGATGTTCAGCTACAAAAAGACACTAAAAAATACACAAAATTGTGGCACAAGATGACTAATAATACACAAAAATAACAGAATACAAAAAATCCCAAGATAATGACAAACATAAAAAAAAAAGTATTTAAAAACACAACAACAAAAAACAATAACTGCACAGAATGATAAATAGACATAATTTATATAGAGTTTTATCACCACTGAAACAGTCTCAAAGCTTTACATATCAGCTCATTCACCAGTGGGACAGGACTGACATGCAAGGCACTAGTCGACCACTGGGAGCAACTTAGGGTTCAGTGTCTTGCTCAAGGACACTTCGACACATAGTCAGGTACTGGGATCGAACCCCCAACCTCTCGATCAGAAGACGACCCACTACCACCTGAGCCACAGTCGCCCCAAAATCACTTAGACCAGACACAGGTCACAGCACAATGACCCAAAAACACACAAACAAACCAAATGAACTAAAAATCACATACAGTGATTTAAAAACACAAAGCATGTTGTCGTGGGAACCTGTCTGGACTCATCTGTTAAAACCAGCCTCAGAAACTTTGGGGTTTGTTTTGATCAGTTCATGTTTTTAGAGGTTCACTGTGATCACCTGATCATAAACTGTTTTTATCAGCTGAGAAATATCTGTAAAGTCAGGAATCTATTATTAAAATCAGATCTGGAACTGATCATCCACGCGTTCATCTCGTCACGCATCAATTATTGTTTTCACTTGTTTTAATAAGTCGTTTCTGATCAGATGGTCAGACCCTCAGTTTATCACTGACTTCCTGTACCCCTACCCTTCAGGACACACCCTGGAGTTCAGGCTGTGGCCCCCAGACTCTGGAATGACCTTCAGTGTGTGGATACTTTAGAATCATCTGAAGACTTCATTCTTCAGAAAAGCTTTTAGTTCAATGGATTTTAAACTTTTGTTATTCTTTTTATACTTTTATGTTGTTGCTCCTGTTGTTTTAATTTCTCCTCTGTTCTGTACAACACTTTATATCTGAATAAAACACTTTATAAATCAAAATCACTGACTTAATATTTTGTATTATTAGTATTTTATTGTATGTTAGTCCTTTATTGTATTTCATATCATATTGTATTTTGTATGGTTATTGTGAGTATTTCATATCGTATGGTGAGTTAACTGAGTGGTTCCAGCTCTAGTTATATAGTTCTAGATGTATTCTCTCCTGTTCCTCCCACACATATCATACATGTATGATCTTTCTCACCCACTCTGAGCTCAAAGTGATGCTTGTGGTCGTTGAACCACCCAGGGATCTCCACCCTGCACCCGTAGGTCTCAGCGTCGGCCTCGCTGATGTTCAGGATGGTCAGAGAAACGTCTCCTCTGTCCAGTTCTCCCAGTAGCTGGTACCTGCTGGACGCTCTGGTGTCTTCTATCACCTGGTGTGCATCAGTGGAGAGGAGACGCTGGTCACAGCCTCTGATTGGTATCTGACCCCGACCCCAGCACACGGGCAGAGGACCGTAGTGTTTGATGTCGTAAACACAGGAGAAGGTCACAGAGTGTCCAACCACTACACTGATGCTGCTGCTGCTGCGTTCAAGGACTGAGACATACACACATAGTAGATTCAATTCAATTCAATTCAATAATTCAGCTCCGAGACAAAGTTAAACTCATTTTAGTTTCAGGGGCCAAATACAGAGCAGTTTGATCTCAAATGTTCCACAGATTTTATGCTGAAAAACAAGTCATTATTGTTCCATAGTTTACACTTCTACATATACATTAAATACAAAATATGTAACAAACCAACAATACCACAGCAATAAGTGACAGATATCAGTCCCAACAGGATCTATACTTTACATTTACAGATTTTGGGACCAATTTCTATTTAATTAAGGATTTTGTAATTTTTTTGTAATTTTGAGGGTTTTTTTCAACAGTTTAACATTAAAAATGACTTTAATCATGTGATATTAGCACCAGAAAAACTGTGAGCACCTGAAAATATTGAGTTTCATTTACACAATGATTTATGTTTTCTCTGTCATTTTGACTTTCTCCTGTGGACCGAATTGGATGCTCCAAAGGGCCAGATTTGGCCCCCGGACCATGAGTTTGACACATTCGGTCAAGGATAAACTGCACAAAATGGGCTTCTTGAACTTTAAACAGATGAAATTATATTGTATTATTAAGTGTTTTCTTCCACATCATGACTGAAGCAAATATTCCTTGATTTTATATTTTTAATATTTTAAACAGTAAACAAAGCAGATTTACTTTAAACAAAATGTAAATTTTCCAAAAGCGCTTCATAAGAATTATAACTCATTCAAAGCCACTGACATAATATTTGCATTATTAATATATATCAAATTTGTATTTTTAAGCATAAAATCCCATTTAATGAAATCATTTTAAGATGAATTCATCACTACAGCTCTATCCATAATCAATACTTTTATTGACCAAAGTGTGTTACATCCACTGATCAGTTTAATCAAAGATGCTAAATATGGTCACAATGTTTTAATTTGATTTCATAATAATTCATCTCTAACTGTAAAAAGACATGAAAGCATTTCATTTTGACACAGTTTATTGATCAGGAGGAGGTTTTAAACGCTGTTATTTTAGTAGTTTTGTGCTAAATAAAGAAATAAAGTGTGATACCTGAGAGCAGCAGCATCTGTAGCAGCTTCATGACGAGAAAAGAACAAAGAATGAATGAAGTTCTTCAGTCACACGGTCCTTACAGGAAGTCCTGCCCTCAGTGGAGAACAGTAAACCTCACACAGACACTGTTAGTGACATTAATCCTTGTTGTACTTTGTGTAAAGTCAACGTTGTGTTGGTGATGAAACTTTAATGTTTGATTATTACTATATTTGACAGTGATTTTGATCATTTCACGACTAAAAACGGATTCAAATCCATTAAAAATGCCCCAAAAAACAGTTTGTATTGAACTTATTCAGGTTTTTGTACATTAGCAGACACTGAACAGGAACAAACAGGTCAGAATTATATATATTATATTAAAAAATATATACATTTCTGTTGCTTTTTTGTCAGTTTTATGGCTTTTATTTAATCTGCTGTTATTTCTGCATGTTTTTAATCTCAGCTGATCAAACTATGACAATGTGTCCGACCACAGTTGGACGGTTTATCTGATGACTAAACTCTATAAAAGTGCTGAGCTGTGATATTTGTTTTCTCCTTTGTTTCCTGAGTTTCACTTCCTGGTTGTCAAAGGTCATGATGAGCCAACCCACCACCATCTATCTGTCATTTATCTTTTTTTGTGCAATGCCTTCATCTAATAATAATAATCATTTGTATTTTTAATGTGTTACTAAGATATTTAAATGAGCTTTTATTCACTTGTTTGTGTTATTTTATATGTGTATGTGATTTGATCAAAATTAAATAAAATGTCAATAAAGTAATAGATATGGTGAAAACCACTATGTAAGTGTTAGAAATGATTCTGATAATAATAATATAACAATGATGTAAATATCAATTACTTGGTATAAAACTGCTTCTCTCGTCTCCTTTTTCGGCATGTACAAAAAAGAAAAAAAAAAAGTGAAAAAAAAAAAAAGTGAATGTAATCATGTCGGAAATAAACTGAATAAATAAATAAATAAAATAAATTAAAATAAAATAAAAAATGCCCTGGTTTGGTGCCTCGCCTTTCTTTGAAGGAGCTGGAAGGTTCCATGCAGACGTCTGTAGATTCATCCACTTACCACTGAAGCCAGGCTGGTACAGCCCTAACATCTATACAGTCTTTCCTGGAGGGCCTGGGAAATACATCTACTGTCCCTCCAAAGACCTGACATGGATGGAGTTCCAGAGGTCTGTCTTTGATGAGGCTGAGGGACAAAGAGTCACTCACTGTACATAGTTTGTTTTAGAAATAACAAAATATTACTGTACTTGTTTTGTTTGTCTTTTCTTTTTGTATTGTAAATATTTTAGGCCACACATTTTTCTACTTATTGTGTGATACATTTTGTTCTGCTGTTCCGGGTCCGATTTTCACGTGAAGTTCTGAAGGCGTGAAGTCAAATGACGCTAGTGCGCGTTCTCAACGGCTTGGAAATGAACCGGAAATAAAGAAGAATGAGAAGAAGACGTCTGAAGACAAGCACAGTTTGGTTCCACAGACGTACGCAGAGGCATGTGCACAGGTCTAGCAGTAAACAGTCACATGAACAGAAAGTAAATAAATAGAGCTTAGCTTCATCAACCATTAGCATTAAAAAAAAAAACTCAAAATGAAGTTTATTTTTTGTCAAATCCTTTGAGGCAGGGCTGTTAGTTTACACGTCTATGTACAGTACACATAAAATACTAAATATGTAAGAAACCAACGATATCCCAGCAATAAGTGACAGATTTCAATCCCAACAGGATCGACACAGAGCCTCTGCCCGGTCCGCTGCACACACGCCTGTGCTCACAAAACACACACACACACACACACACACACACACACACAGACGGCGCCCCAGTCCCAGGCCGCCACAGCGCCTCCGCCTGGGATAGGATGTCCCCGGCCAGACACCGTCCACCCTCTGCTCCTGGTGGACAATTTTATGAAATAATTTAACGGAATCATTGTAGTCCAAACAAATGTGATGTAGCCCACCCTTGAGCCAAGCAGCAGCCATGTTGAAAGTCTCTGTTCTGTCTATCCCTGAACCACAGAGATATTTGAGCCACACACACACACACACACACACACACACACACACACACACACACACACACACACACACACACACACAGAGAGAGATTCCTTGCTTTTATAGATAGATTTGTGTAATTCTCTGTGTGTATTTTTTGATTGTGTTTTGGGAGATGTTACCTGTTTCAAACCTGTGGCCTGCGTCCAAAGACTGGTCCACCAGTGTGTCTATTTGGAATGATTGACTGCGAGCCTGGATCAGAATGTTGTGAGACAACGTGTTGTTGCCATAGTAACACCAGAGAACGTTAGACGTCACTTGCGCGTTGAATTTATAGTAAAGAGTTGATTGATGGCTCTGAAAGTCAGTGGAAAGTGTTAGAAATGTTGAATGAAAGCTCTGTTTGGATTAAATTAGCACATGCTACATACCTGAGCTAACGTGTGCTAGTCAATACCTGAAGAGTGCAGTGTAATAGAAGGACGGGCTCATACTTCAGGCTTTAATCAGCTCCACGAGGCCCCTCACAGGCTAAAGCAGGAGGACCGTGGGAAGGATGAAAGTAGAGGATTGAAGGGTCTGAGGACCATCCCAGGATGAGCTGCTGGTTTCACAGTAATGATGAGGAACAAATCAGAGCTGCAGGTGGAAACACACCCTGAAAACTACACGTGTGACATGAACCAACTACGCTGTGACAACTGCTTTGATTTAGCAAAGAATTAAAAGAACACAGCCCCGCCCCTTTACCTTTGGACCCAGCTCAGCCAGCGCCGCTACGTGCTAAGCTAACGATGCATGAGGGACTGGTCGCTACATGATTAGCTAACCCAAACATATGGGACTGGTGGCTACATGCTAAGCTAACCAAACATGTCGACTTGTTGCTATGTGCTAAGCTAACCAAACATGTGGACTTGTTGCTATGTGCTAAGCTAACCAAACATGTGGACTTGTTGCTATGTGCTAAGCTAAACAAACATGTGGACTGGTGGCTACGTGCTAAGTTAACCAAAGATGTGGGACTGGTCGCTACATGCTAAGCTAACCAAACATGTGGACTTGTTGCTATGTGTTATGCTAACCAAACACGTGGACTGGTGGCTACGTGCTAAGCTAACCAAACATGTGGACTGGTGGCTACGTGCTAAGCTAACTCAAACATGTGGACTGATCGCTACATGCTAAGTTAACCAAACATGTGGACTTGTTGCTATGTGCTAAGCTAACCAAACATGTGGACTTGTTGCTATGTGCTAAGCTAACCAAACATGTGGACTTGTTGCTATGTGCTAAGTTAACCAAAGATGTGGGACTGGTCGCTACATGCTAAGCTAACCAAACATGTGGACTTGTTGCTATGTGCTAAGTTAACCAAAGATGTGGGACTGGTCGCTACATGCTAAGCTGACCAAACATGTGGACTAGTGGCTACGTGCTAAGCTAACCAAACATGTGGACTGGTGTCTACGTGCTAAGCTAACCCAAACATGTGGACTTGTTGCTATGTGCTAAGCTAACCAAACATGTGGACTTGTTGCTATGTGCTAAGTTAACCAAAGATGTGGGACTGGTCGCTACATGCTAAGCTAACCAAACATGTGGACTTGTTGTTATGTGCTAAGTTAACCAAAGATGTGGGACTGGTCGCTACATGCTAAGCTAACCAATAATGTGGACTGGTGGCTATGTGCTAAGCTAACCAAACATGTGGACTGGTGTCTACGTGCTAAGCTAACCCAAACATGTGGACTGGTGTCTACGTGCTAAGCTAACCCAAACATGTGGACTGGTGTCTACGTGCTAAGCTAACCCAAACATGTGGACTGGTGGCTACGTGCTAAGCTAACCATCATGTGTAGTGGTCTCTGTAAGAGTTCCTTTCTCTCAGATGATGAAGAACATTTATCTTCTGTAACATGTGGAACACAAAGATTCATCTTCTCGTTCCTTCTCCCTCAGATAAAGATACACAACATGTTTGTTTGGAATATGAAATGGACGCTGCACAGACTGTCAGAATAAAAGCCCTGAAAAATAAGGAGATGTCACATTTGTACATTTACAGATCTATTCTTCATATATCTGTGACAGATTAACATTCTCTTTTAAGGTCATTAACATATTTTTGTGACCTTTAGGAAACACTCAAATTAAACTACATTTAGTCGCCTTATGAGTGTTATGATCTGGGGTCCTGTGGAGGGGTCAAAGGTCACTCCCACCTTTGCGTGGGCTGAGTGACACTTTCTCATGACCAACGATGGCAGAAACCGAGGGACGATTCACAGGAAGCAGAGCAAGAGAACATCTCGTCTCATATCTCTCAGCAGGAAATAAAAATAGTCTCAAGAAGCTCAAACTGTGCCAAGTTTTCATCTTTTTAAGGGAAAGATTTTCATCAGACTCCAGCTGGGCGTCGTCTTTGTCCTGTTAGTGAATCATGGCGTTGTGTAACGACACCACCTGCTCACGACGCAGCGTGTCCACATGTCGGTTTATCTCCTCTTCAGAGCTCCGTAATCACTTTGATTCATTCGGGGTTTTTGAGCCTCCAGGTGCAGTCGCCACCATTTTAACGTGTTGAAATCATGCTGAGCAGCAAAGAAATATTTAATCACATCATCTTCTTCCTTTAACAAGAAACAGTAAAGCTTTAATCTCTCATTTTCAACATTAAACACTGTTGTGTTATATTTAGTTATAAATAAAGTTTGGTTGAATAAATGATTGTCTCAGTTGAAACAGTAATGATGTTTTCACACGCTAACCATTTTATTGAACAGTAACTGCCTTTTCACACTGTTGTTCAGTTTTCACATGAGGTCAAAGGTCAGGAGGGATAAACTAGCTCTGACAGAGATTTAGATTATTTTTTGTGTTTAACATGGTATTGGTCTCCAAGGCAGAGTTAGCTGCTAAAGCTAATGCCACTAAAGCTAATGCCACTAAAGCTAATGCCACTAAAGCTAATGCTACTAAAGCTGCTAATGCTACTAAAGCTAATGCCACTAAAGCTATTGCCACTAAAGCTAATGCTACTAAAGCTAATGCCACTAAAGCTAATGCTACTAAAGCTAATGCTACTAAAGCTAATGCCACTAAAGCTATTGCCACTAAAGCTAATGCTACTAAAGCTAATGCCACTAAAGCTAATGCTACTAAAGCTAATGCTACTAAAGCTAATGCTGCAGACGAGCTGAAAATGTAGGTTTTAACTGACTTTTCAAACAGTGATCAATCAGCTGATCAGTGCGGTTTCACTAATCAACACTTATTAAATCTAATTAAAATAATAGCTTAATAAAAATAATCATGGACTTGGTTAATAAATGGTGAACCACGTAAATTTACCTTTTACTGTGCTTTTCACGCTCGACCCATCAATAATAATAATAATATATTTAACTTATTAATGCTTTTCAAAAACTCAAAGACACTTTACAGTTGTTAAAACAACTACGCAAGTCAAAAAAGAAACTCACAATAATAAAGGTAAATACAGAAAATACACAACAATCAAACGCTGTTAGGTTGGAAATATCAACAGAGTTTGTTTATGTTTATATCCCTCTGACCTTTGACCCCCAATTCGTGCATGTGCAGTTCCAGAGTGTGAAAATAATTATTGGATTAACTGTTTTATTTGTTTTCATTAGTTTATGCAGAAACTAAATGTATTTTGTGTTGTTAAAAACTTCAGAAAGCTGAGAAAATCATTCATTTTATCATGAGATTCAACCATGAAGTTATGAAGACATTTATCATTTCAATCGTTCTATCTTTGTTGTGTTTATGTCTTCACGCTGCCATTCAAAGGAACATGTTTCTATGTTTAGCTGTGAAGCTAATAGCTGAGGAGGAGGTCAGCGCTGACAGATTAACGTCCACATATTCCACAGAAAAAGCAGCAAACCACCACGTCTTCTTCTTCTGCTTCCACCACTGCTGTAAAAGCTTGGTCTCCTTCTATGGAAGCTCTTCAGTGTGTCTGCAGACTGTGATGTCATCATCTCAGGTATCTTCTGATTACTGAGGGCTTTCATTAGGATTACAGTCTTTAATATGGGCTGCATCATAAAATATACTGACATGGAAACAACCTCTGCTCCTCTGCCTAGTACGAGTAAAACTATTTCAAATAGTTTTTAAATACAGTATTTGTTCCTTACGGAGGCCCTGAAGGGACAAGATTATTTTATTTAAATTCAATGAGTTTTACACACACCTGAGTGGGTAAATATGTTGTAAATTGCACCAAAACCTGTGACTTGTCCCCATGTCAGTGTGTGCGTAGTAAAACAGCAGAGAAAGCACAGAGTTAGCAACGAAACCAGTGGTTTTTAAATAAACACAATCTGACAATATTAAAATATCAATAAAATTAAAACTATATTTTTTTTAAATTCAGATTATATTTTAGTGAATCTTTTCTGTGTTTAATCATCAGTGGGATCCAGCAACGACCTCTATTGTGTGTTTTTGTATCATTTTGTGTTCTTATTGGATACCTTGTAGTTACTGTTTTTAGTGTATTTTGTGTAATTTTCTCACAACTTTGTACCTTTTTTTGTCTTTTGTTTGTGGTGGAATTTGTTGAAATTGTTTTATTTGATTTGTTACTGGTCATTTCTGTGTCTTTCTTTCTTTTTCGTATTTTTTACTTTTCCTGTCACTTTGTGTTGTTTTGGGAGCTTCATCCTCAGTTTTACTCACTACGTTACAACATTAACCCAGTGTCTGATGCTGGCTTTCTGATTTCAAAATAAAAGCATCAAGAAATAGTTGTTTGAATGGTTTTTGAATCTTTGGGAAGAGGCTGTGATTGTGTGATATATTTACACTTCACTGTGTGCGTGTGTTACAGCTGGTGAAAACATGAAGCCATCTGATTTGTT
This sequence comes from Gouania willdenowi, assembly GCF_900634775.1. Taxonomy (NCBI): domain Eukaryota; kingdom Metazoa; phylum Chordata; class Actinopteri; order Blenniiformes; family Gobiesocidae; genus Gouania; species Gouania willdenowi. Next base: position 718,519 of record NC_041057.1, on the reverse strand, counting down.
AAGAGATCACAGAAGGAAAGACACACACACACACACACACACACACACACACACACACACACACAGATTGTTCTCTACACTTCACTAGAATCACAATCCACACATAATCATCTCATCTTAGTCTCAAACATGTTTGATATGAAGTTGTTCAAACCAGTGAAACTAAAGACGTCTCACAGCTTCCCTTTGTTTCAGCCCAAATAAGTAACCAATCGTTTATATATGTCTGTGACAAAGCTTAGGAACAGATCTATTCTGTATACGTCTATAACAGGGGTCAGTAACTGACCTTTAGAATAGATTAGAAACAGTATTTTGTGCATTTTGTTTGTTTCTAGAGGATACAAAACATTGTGTGTGCGCGTGCGTGTGTGTGTGTGTGTTTTCTCGGTGATTCTACAGCAGGTGTTTCTAATCCTTCTTCGTACTGACTGTGAAAAGCTGTGAGTCATTGGTTCAGACACATAAACACATGAAGGGTCTATGTTACAAATCTAAACAATAATAATAGTTCATTGTATTTTATATAGAGCTTTATCATAGACACACAAAGTCACTTTACAGAATTAAGGGATTATTCTTTCACTCCACACTTAGTGGTGGTAAGTTACTATTGTAGCCACAGCTGCCCTGGGGCAGACTGACAGAAGCGTGGCTGCCATAGTGAACCATTGGCCCCTCCCACCACCACCAACACTCACTCACACACTACATTTATACTAGGCAATGTGGGTGAAGTGCCTTGCCCAAGGACACAATGACAGATACCACAGTGGGGTGGCAGTCACCCACTGTGGTATCTGGAGTTCTCAGTGAATCCAGGATCATTTTATCCTGGATTAATCTGTTAGCGAGCTTCAACTAACCAAACATTCCCTGTCAGAGAGAAGCTGTCCTATGACGGTCGATAACAACACGCTAATTTAAGCCAAGTGTTTTACGCCTCGCTACGTGCGCGTTCACATAAAAGGGGTGGAGCTTGCAGCGTCTGACCAATCAATGGAGAACCTGGCAGAGCGAGCGTCTTTACAGGAGAAACAGTTTATGATCTTAAATAAATATAATGAATATAAATCCATGATGACAGTGAACAGCAACAGCAGGAGGCGGAGCTATTATACTCGCTCAGATCGTTAGGTGTGAACACACCATCAGTGTGTATTAGGCTGTAGTAAAGCAGTACGTCGACCACCAGGTCAGAGCGAGGAAAGTATCAAGTGTTGTTTTCTGGTCAGAGACAGTAGGGGGGGTGAAAGACCCCCAATCACCCCATAAACACTAGTATTACCCTCACAGGGACTATCAGAAGGATTTATTAAGGTGAAAAATGACTTAGTTCTGTTTTAATTAATTAATGACTTCACCCGTCCGTGCATACGTAGAAACAGGCTTCATCAGCTGATTATAGATCAGTCCATCAGATATATATCTATACGTTTCCTAAATGATATCATCAGTAAATGAAAGGATGCATCAATGTCCAGGCTAGCCGTTCAGCATAAGTTACCATGGTGATTTAGCTCCTTAAGACGTCAGCCAGCTTTGTAATCCAGCATACACTGATTAAATCCTGGAAGTTAGCGCTAAGAGCTAATCTAGATTAGTAACATACCCCCAAACACATGAACACGTGAACATATGAACATTTGAACATATGAACATATGAACACATGAACATATGAACATATGAACATATGAACATATGAACATATGAACATGTGAACATGTGAACATGTGAACATGTGAACATATGAACATATGAACATGTGAACATGTGAACATATGAACATATGAACATGTGAACATATGAACATATGAACATATGAACACATGAACATATGAACATATGAACATATGAACACATGAACATATGAACATATGAACACATGAACATGTGAACATATGAACATATGAACATGTGAACATATGAACATATGAACATATGAACACATGAACACATGAACATATGAACATATGAACACATGAACATATGAACATATGAACACATGAACATATGAACATATGAACATATGAACATATGAACATATGAACATGTGAACATATGAACATGTGAACACGTGAACATGTGAACATATGAACATATGAACATATGAACATATGAACATGTGAACATATGAACACGTGAACATGTGAACACGTGAACATGTGAACACGTGAACACGTGAACACGTGAACACATGAACATATGAACATGTGAACACGTGAACGCTGATCAGTCCACTATGAGTTTCAAACACTTCCTCCAAAGCTTTGTACGTGAAACACACAAGAACTAACGTATGTTTTCATTGACAGAAAAAAAGAACAGAAACGTGTCACAATGAGAGGATTGTACTAAATTACAATATAAATGTACAAACTGACCAAAACATAGACAAATACAATAAACATCAAAAATACACAAAATGATAGAAAAATAAGCAACACAACACAGGAAAAACACACAAAATGAAAACAAATACATAATTTGACAATAACAATGCACAAAATTACTGACGAAGCACACAAGATGACTACATAAATAGACTAAATGAGAAAACAACACACACAATGAAAGAAAACATCAAAAATTCACAAAATGATAGAAATGACAACAAAAATACTGAGAAATTACTCCAAAAACACAAGACAACTACAAAAATACACAACATTTTAGAATAATAAACAAAACAACAGGAAAAACACACGAAACGACAACGAAAATACAGAACAATTATTCCAAAAACACAATATGTCAATAATAATGTTAGTGATTTAGGACCTCAGAGTGGTTTAATGACAGCAGGTGAACGTGTGTGTGTGTGTGTGTGTGTGTGTGTGTGTGCGTGTGTGTGTGTGTGTGTGTGTGTGTGTGTGTGTGTGTGTGCGTGTGTGTGTGTGTGTGTGTGTGTGTGTGTGTGTGTGTGTGTGTGTGTGTTTTGGCTGATTAATTTCAAAGCAGGACTCTGAGGAATGTGTGTGTGGTGGTTGTCATGCTGCACATTTCTGACTGAGCTCCAAATAGATGGAAACCATCCAGAGACGCTTTTATCACCTGGAACTGGGTTGACCTACACCTACACACATACACACACACACACACAGACACACATACACACACACACACACACACACACACACACACACCCCCACACACACCACCACACACACACACACACACACACACACACACACACACACACACACACACACACACGCACACACACACACACACACACACACACACACACACACACACACACCTACACACACACACAACCACACACACACACACACACACACACCTACACACACACACACACACACACACACACACCTACACACACTTACACACACACACCTACACACACACACCTACACACACACACACCTACACACACACACACACACCTACACCACACACCACACCACACACCTACACACACACACACACCTACACACACACCACAACCACACACACACACACACACACCACAACACACACACACCACACACACACACACACACACACACACACACACACACACACACACACACACACACCTACACACACTTACACACACACACACTACACACACACACACACACACACACACACACATTTTTGTATTTTTGTAGTTGTCTTGTGTGTTTTGAAAGTAATTGTGTGTGTGTGTGTGTGTGTGTGCGTGTGTGTGTGTGTGTGTGTGTGTGTGTGCGTGTGTGTGTGTGTGTGTAGGTGTGTGTGTGTGTGTGTGTGTGTGTGATGATGATGATGATGATGATGATGATGATGAAGTCTCTCTCTGAGTCCACGTCTCGTCACTCAGAACTTTCCCACATTGATCATATGGACCATAAAAGGACACACAGACACATCCACACTACACGTTTCTGAGACGGAACCCGAAAGCAGCGGACCGACCCGATCAGATCCGATCAGATCCGATCAGAGCCGAGGATCCACCTGCTGTTTCCCGTGGATTTCATCGTGTCACGGAGCTGCTCCAGCGTCATTTTTAAACGTTTTTACCTTTTAATGTGATGATTTGAAATCACACTACGGGGCTGTAAATACATCAAGGAAAGTAGAACATTTACAAATCTCACATTAGCGACAGAAATGTATTAAATGATGTACATCAGTAACTTAGGAGAGAGTTTAGAAACGTGATCGTTTTCAGTAGTTTTATTTAAAGTTCTTCCTATCATGAGTTTGTGGACAAACGGCTCCACCTCGGACCCTCCTCCGCTCCAGGAGCCCGGGAACTGCTCCAAGGGCACAGCCGCCCCCGCCCCGCTGTACCTGGGCCGGGCGGTGCCGGTGGGCGTGGTGCTGGCCTTCTTCATCATGTTCGCCATCGTGGGAAACATCCTGGTTATTCTGTCTGTGGTCTGTAACAGACACCTGAGGATCCCCACCAACTACTTCATCATCAACCTGGCCATCGCGGACCTCCTGTTGGGAACCACCGTGCTGCCGGTGTCCGCCACCCTGGAGGTGAGGAGCACCACCAGTGATTGTGTTTGTGTGTGTGCGCACACCCCAAGTGTTTGTGTGTGTGTACGCAATGTTTGTTTGTGTGTATGCACACCATGATGTTTGTTTGTGTGTATGCACACCATGATGTTTGTTTGTGTGTGTGCATGCAATGTTTGTTTGTGTGTGTGTGCACACCATGATGTTTGTGTGTGTGTTCATGCAGTGTTTGTGTGTGTGTGCTGGAGTGTAATTATGTGTGCGTGCTCACAAGTGTTTGTGTGTGTGTACAGAGTATTTGTGTGTGCGCACACCAGGAGCATTTGTGTGTATGTATGCAATGTTTGTGTGTGCATGCAATGTTTGTTTGTATGTGTGCACACCACGATGTTTGTATGTGTGCACACAGGGTGTGTGTGTGTGCGCGGGCAGAGTATTTGTGTGTGCGCACACCACAAGCGTTTGTGTGTGTGTGTACGCAATGTTTGTTTGTGTGTGTGCACACCATGATGTTTGTGTGTGTGTTCGTACAGTGTTTGTGTGTGTGCGCTGGAGTGTAATTGTGTGTGCGTGCTCACAAGTGTTTGTGTGTGCGTGCAGAGTATTTGTGTGTGCGCACACCACAAGTGTTTGTGTGTGTGTGTACACCATGTTTGTTTGTGTGTGTGCACACCACGATGTTTGTGGAGAGCCAGGTTTACAGCATCGTCTACAGACCTGTTGGATCTATAGGCAAACTGCAGGGGGTCCAGGTGGGGGTCGGTGATGTGGGAGAGCATGAGGCGTTCAAATGACTTCATGACCACAGATGTCAGAGCGACGGGTCTGTAGTTGAATGGATTTCTTTCTGTATTTTGGCGTTCTTCCAAGTTTCTCTCCCGTTAGTCTGCACACACACAACTTCCTCTTCCTCCCGACACACAGAGATGACCCGTTTAGCCCGGTTAGTTGATGGTTTTATTTCACGATCACAACATAATCAATAATCTACTCAGGTCCACATGTTCTGTGTTAGTATGTGGAGCTGTGATCTGCTGGATACGTCACAATATCACTCTTCCTCCTTAGCTAATGCTAGCATCAGTGGCTAATCTCTCACTGCTGCCACCTTCAGGGCACAGTTGGTCACTACAACACATTACTACTTAGATATTGATGAGGGACCTCCTCCAGGGTGTTTTCTAGTGATCCCCGTGAAGAAACGCAAATGATGAGTTATCTCGACAATGGCACTGAGTGAGTTAATTTACTGACCAGTTAATCTATTATGAAAATAATCGTAAGTTGCAGCTCTATTCATCTTGTGTGTTTTTTGAGTAAATTGTACGTACAGTACAATATATACAATATTCTTTTGTGTTATGTGTATTTGGTGTATTTTTGTTCATTTTTGTGTCCTTATGTTTGAGAACTACATTTTGTGTTTTTTGTGTATTTTTGCTGCTTTGTTTCATTTTTAAGTCATTTTGTGTGTTTTTGTCATTTTTATTCATTTACTTTGAGTAATTTCAATTTAAAACCATTGTGTCCACTACATTGTTAGTGTGTGACAAATGTTTTATTTTGTGTTGTTTTTAGTGGTGGTTTAGAAGAGAACAGTCATTTTATACTTCTATGGATCATAACTGATAAAATACTGACATTAAAATCAAAACTACAGTATTTCTTTAAAAAAATGAGAAAGTTAATCTATTATAATCTATAAACTAACCAAAGTCAGTATAAACACTATTCCATTTCTAAGAGTGAGATAACTAAATCTTTAAATAAAATGTGTTATTGATCAAGATAGAAATGTGATTTGTTTCTTCTTCCTACCTGAACTAAATTCTGAGTTTAAAATAAATCCTAGAATGTATAATTCTGTGTTTTCTATAATATGCTGTGCTGTAGGTTTTGGATCGCTGGGTTTTCGGTCGTATCTTCTGTGACATCTGGGCAGCCGTGGACGTGCTGTGCTGCACGGCGTCCATCATGTCTCTGTGCGTCATCTCCATCGACCGCTACATCGGCGTCCGCTACCCGCTGCAGTACCCCACGATCGTCACCGAGGGCCGGGCGCTGCTGGCCATGCTGGGCGTCTGGATCCTCTCCATCGTCATCTCCATCGGCCCCCTGCTGGGCTGGAAACAGCCCCCCTCACAGGTGGGGAGACTACCCAGCATGCATCAGTAAAGCATTTACAGATCTGTCTCTCAGTATTAGCACCATTTGAATGTGTTTTTTTAGAAGAATTTTCATTAAATTCATTGAAATATTTAAATTTCTCCTTTTTCTATTTATTGGGCATGTTTAGTGGCTTCAATTTCCTCATTTCCTTTTCAGAGTTTATGCGTTTCTGTTTTGTTTACTGTTTAGATGATCTTATTGGTTATTAAACTTCCTGAAATTGTGGAGATTTAAAAAAGCCAAGATGTAAAATATTGTTTAATGACAGCTCTTACCTCAGAAAATGTGTTTTTATAGTAGGGCTGCACGATTATGGCCAAAATGATAATGACAATTGTTTTGATCAATATTATAATCACAATTATTTATCATATTTTCTGGCACTACTTTTAAATAATATGTGTATAGTTTACAGTGCAATGTTAAGTTTTAAACTTTAAAATTAACCCAAGAATTTACTGTGATGGACTGGTCCCCTGTCCAGGGTGTACCCCCACCTAACTGACACAGGGCTGTATTTTAGTGTAAGTCACTAAAGGTTTAGTGGTATTACAACATGTGCAAACATCACTCCATGTGCTAATAAGGAGTACAAAGGACAGGGAATCAGGAGTGTGTGTGACACAGCACTGCTCAGACCTACTGGATGATGGTCAGTAGATCATCTTCATAGAATACAGACTGTGTAGATGTATTAACTCGGATCAATGGTAGATCAATAGGACGGTTTCTGTCCTTATCTGCCTTATTTTTTTCGTGGACTGATCAGAGCAAAGGATCTGATAGAACACACATTAAATTAGGGGGAAAATTATCATTAGGTTTTAAAGTTGCTGTTTAAAAAGAAAAATAAACCAGGAAATACATCTGATTTGTTTATTTAGTTTTCAACATTATTAAATGTTTGTGCAGCAGACAGAGAAGTTCATCTGCCTCAAATTTAACTTCCTCAAATATCAGTGTGCTTGTGCGTCTCCACATTAAACGAGCAAAACAGCCATTTAAATAGAGGAGGTCTGCACCAGTTCTGCTTGTGCACTAATGATTGCTACAATCTTAGTGAACTCCACACAGCAGGTGAGGAAAGCAACTGGTTTACCAGCCTTTATTTCAGATTTTAGTGAATCCGGCCCTCTGGGTGGAGCAGCCCTGAGATGTGGGCGTGTCTATTCAAATCTGGCCTTACACGTATTTCCCTGTCTGCTTAAGTTCTTTTCCTCTTACGTTCTTCTAAACCTGGAATAAGTGCAGCGCCCTCATAAGGTCAAACATTATATTACACTAGAAGTTTGGACTCAGTTACAATTGAAACTAAGCTTTACACAATCAGGATTTTTTTGGCCGATCACCAATCAGTGAGTTTTTAAACAAATGATCACCGATCATATGAGTTCAGGTTGTTTTTTTAGGTAATGACCAAATTTCTGTGTGTGTGTGTGTGTGTGTATGTGCGTGTGCGTGTGTGTGTGTGCACGTGGTGCTCCTCCAGGATGACTCGGTGTGCCTGATCACAGAGGAACCGTTCTACGCCCTGTTCTCCTCTCTGGGCTCCTTCTACATCCCTCTGGGGGTCATCCTGGCCATGTACTGCCGTGTCTACGTTGTAGCCAAACGCACCACCAAGAACCTGGAGGCTGGCGTGATGAAGGAGCGCCAGCAGGACTCCAACGAGCTTACCATGAGGATCCACTGCCGGAACCAGCAGGCCCAGGAAGCGGGGGGCGGAGCTTCGGTGGCACGCAGCACGCTCAGCGACAAGCTGCTGAAATTCTCCAGAGAAAAGAAAGCAGCGAAGACGCTGGGAGTGGTCGTAGGAATGTTTATACTCTGCTGGCTGCCATTCTTCATGGCCCTGCCCATTGGTTAGACACACACACACACACACACACACACACACACTGAGTAAAGTTGGGAGACGCTGTGATCTGATGTGGTACTGGTGACTCCCTCTCATAGGTGACGTTGTGGGAAAGGGGCGGGGCATTTGTCTGGCTCTGGGGTCACGTTGGTTCCTTGCCAAGACAGCGAGGCTGCTGATTGGCTGCTGCGGTCGGACCTCAGGGTTGAATATTTCAGAATGCTTTCTCACATCCGTCTCACTCCAGCATCTCTGACACCGTTGCTGACGGGGCTGAGATAGCCGCCGTTACCATGGCAACATGCTGTCTGGTATTGGGGTATCTTTCATGTCCCACATTTGGAGCTCAGGGATAAGATAAAGACATGATGAAACCAACAGTCAGTTTACTGTTTGTTAGCCACGCCCCCATACAGTCAGTTTAGTATGGGGGTGTGGCTAATAAACAAACAGACAGTTAATAAATATGTTGGGGAATGTGCAGAAAATGTGACATCATCCACTCAGAGTGAGACAGAACTACAAAAATGGTGGACATTGTACTACAAAGTGTTTGTGTCTGTCTGTTTGTGTGTGTGTGCGTCTGCGTGTGTGTGTCTGTGTGTGTGTCTGTGTGTCTGTCGGTGTGTATGTGTGTGTGTCTGCGTGTGTGTGTGTCTGCGTGTGTGTGCATCTGTGTATGCGTGTGCGTGTGTGTGCGTATATGTGTCTGTGTGTGCGTGTGTGCCTGTCTCCTAAATCAGTGTTTCTCAAATGGGGGGACGTGTACCCGTGGGGTTCTTGTGAGAGAGGAAAATGAACAAATAAAGTGTCAGTCTTGGTCCCACTCCAGATGTGAGATGATTGTAAATTATAAAAGCTATAGAAATACATTTATTCAGGAGCCACCAAATCTATGTTTTTCAATTTTGGGTTTGGGACCCTATGTGGGGTCACCTGGAGTTTCAGTGGGGTTGCTTGAAATTTCTGAAAAATTAAAAGAGATAGTTGAGTTTATTCAATAATTATTATTTTCTTTATTAAAACAACACACAATCTTAAATATTTTAAATAGTTTTATAAGCTAAATGTAGTCGGCCAAAGGGGGGACTTGGGTTCAGAAATAAGAGAAAGGGGGGCTAGAGCCAAAAACGTTTGAGAACCACTTCCCTAAATAAGCCACACTACAAAACTCACTCACACATGCAAGAGAAAAAGCCAAAAGTGACCCATATTGATCAGCTGTTTGATAATAATTGTGCCTGTGGTTTTTACATCAGCAAATTTAACCCAAAATTATTTTTCTGGTCAAAATATATTTTAAATAAAAATATTACGATTATATAATATCTCGGCATTTTGAGAAAAAATATTGAGATGTGAGTTTTGGTCCATATGGCCCAGCCCTAGCAGCACGTAACGGTCAAAATCATTAGACATAAATAAAAATGTGACGCTTCAATGACAATGTTTAGGTGTGTGTGCAGCGTTCAGTTCAGAGCCGTAGAAAAACACACTGATCTTAAAAAACACAGAGTTTATCAGATGAAACATTGTCTATAAAAGGCCTGATAACGTCTTAGATCAACAAAGAGATAAGGACGTGTATTAGGACTACCCATAATCCCTCTGGCTCCAGCCGTACCATGGGTCCACAGTCCCGTACTATGGCAATATATTGTGATTCCTCTTTTGTGTATTTTCATGTTATTTTTGTGTATTTTTTAGCCATAATCTTGTGTGTTTTTCTGTAATTTTGCACAACAAATATCAAGTTTTTTATTTTGGTGATATAGAAAAAGACGATATATATCTAAGATATAGATACAGAAGATTTATCTCAATATCAGAGTTGGGGTGAATTATAATGGTGTAATTTTAATTATAATCGTAATTTAAAAAATCTGTTGCTGTCGTGATGGTAATTGAATTGTAATTGAGTTCAGATAATTTACTTTGTAATTGTAATTGCCTTGAAAATTCTATAAAACGATTGTTAATTGAAAGCAAAACAGGGGAACTATGTTATAGTTCTATGTACAGTTCTACACATGTAGTTAACAATTATTATAATACGTTTATATCAAGATTTCCCCACATTTTACCAATAAAAAAATATTAAAACATATATTTTCATGATTATAAATCCTAACAAGGTAATCAATAGATACAATTACAATACAATTACAATACAATTATTTAATATTATTCATAGATTACAGTCAAACAGTGTCCTTTACAATTTTTTCATATTTCTGAGATAATATTTTATAGCTTTTTTAATTATTAAAATACTAGGTTTTAAGAGTCTCTGCTTTCGTTACTTCTCACAACAGCCTGAATAGCACGGTTAGATGGATTAGTGAGTGCGTTCTAACCCAGACCTTCTCCTAAACAAGCCACACCACAGAACTCACTCACACGTGCTGTCCCTTACAGTAGAAAAAGCTAAAAGTGGCACATTTAGTGTTTGTTCATAAATGTACTTGTGTCTTTCTGGTCAGAGTTTATTTGAGTTAAAATATTGAAATTGAAATGATTGTGATATGAGTTTTGATCCATATGCCCCCACACAGTCCTGTACCCCTTCAGACCCTAACCATGTACCTCCTACAGCTGAACACTTAAAAACATAATAATATAATGTCACACACAATGTAGCCCTACAGTGAATTTACTTATTTTGTTGAGAAATGAAATATAATTTAAAAAAAATTATTAATCTGTGAGCGCACAAGAAAAGATTCAGAATGATCATTTGTTTGCTTTATTTAATTAATTATCTTTGTGGAGAAACACCTGACAGTTGGAGGTTACAGGTTTTATTACTTTGTTACTGTACTTATCTGTACTTTACTTGAGGATTTATTTTTTTTGGTGACTTTTTACTTTGATTTCTTACCTTTTTAAACAAATGTCTGGACTTTCTACTCCTTACATTTTAAAAAAGGGTTTGTTACTTTTACAACCTTCAGGGTAACAGATTTAATCTATTTATACATAACCCTATTTGTATTTTTTTTACAAATTTAAAAAAAAATTTAAACTCAAAGCTGGTCTGGGTTTATTTAAGAATTTGCACTTTTTTTGTTTTTTCTTGACACATTTTCTTGACAAATTGTATTTATTATAAGTTCTAAATTCTCAGATGTTCAAAGGAAACAGATATAATTGTTTCCATGGATCAATATTCAATATGTTCTGTATGTTCATTTTCTTTGTTCTGTCATTCTCTATGTGCTCCTCATATGGTTTTTAATATGTTTTAACTTACAGAATGAGCGGGTCACGTGACTGTTTACATATGTGACGCTTGAAAAATGGCAATGAATGAACCACTGTTAAAGCTCATAAATAGTTGGTAGTTTGTAGAAAGTTTATCACCTGAGGACGTGGTCGCTTATGGTCAGATGTTCAATGATCAGATATTTATACATATCTGATAGAAAAAGCCTGTGTATAAACAATAAAACCTAAAAGCATTTAGTTTCTAGATGTTTATAACTGTTCTGAACAGGCAGGTACGGGGCTACTGTACTCCTGTTAATGAAGGTGTATTTCTGTGTATTCTGGTCAGTTTCAATGGATGAGTTTCCATCTCTACATTAACATTAAGTCTCCTCCTCACTGCTCCATGTCTGCATATCCACTTTTGTGCCTGGGCAGACAAGGTAGTTGAAGCCGAGGCTGCAATCTGTGAAGAGAGTGCAGGCCAGTCCGTCTCATTACTGATATCAGGGTGCAGGTAGTTGTTTTGAAACAGCAGTCATTTCATTATCATATCCACAGTGTCTATTAACATCTATGCTGTGTTCCTCATACTGTATTCTCCAGTTCAGTAATCTTTTGGAGAAGGTAGCTGTACTTAGTGTTCCAGTTGAGAAAAAGCAGAAAAAGCAGTAGATGATGACCTCAGAGCCAGAATCAGATGGTAAATGATAGTTTGTTGTGAAATGAAGTGTCTTGTCATTTCTCAGAAGAAAAAGTTAATGTTCAGTAAATAATTTCCTCTGTGTGCTCAGCTCTGCTGTCTACCCTGACACTGTACTTTTGCCACCTATGCATGTGACAGATTGTCTTTGAACGCCTCGTGGTTTAGCTGTTGAAGGCTTGGGACAAAATACCGGAGTTTGAAGGTGTCGTAAACGTCAAACATTAGATCTGTAAATAATGTGTCACAAAGTTTTGTTCAAAGCTGTTTTCTCCTGAATACTTTGAACATGTCACACATGTTTACATTTACAGGCAGTCAGTGTTAACGCTGAGGCTGAAGGTGAATAACAGCAAAGAGCCGTAAACACAGAAAACTCTGCTTCCAGCCCCAAACTTGGAGCTCAGAGGTTTTCCATCCCTCACGTTACGTGTTTTCCCTCCGTATAAAGTCGGAGACGTCTCCACAGGGTCGGGAACGCCTTACAAGTCCATGTTCAGGGAGAAGTAATCCACATGTGCCTGTGTCTTATCTGAGGAATCTGATCCCCAAATCCTCACCCCCCACCCCCAAACATCCAGCTCAGCTGATCACTCACTGCTTCATCCAACCTATGAAAAACTCTTTATCCAATCATTGATGATGTCACAGAGCAGGATGATGATGATGATGATGATGATGAAAGCCTGTCCTCACTGTGTTTGTGATAAACTCCACCCTCTCCTGGCTCACACGGTTACTGCACCTTTAATAAACACAAACACACTTACATCTGAGGTCCAGGTTTTTTTATTGTTTACGCCTTTCGTCCACACGGCAACAATGATTCGGAAGCCGAATACGATAAGAACTGCCCCCGCTGGGTCGCCATGCAGACGGCGTATATGCATACTCTGCAAACAATGACGCCATAGCCCCACCTCTTTTTTAACCCGCATGCGTGACTCCCCACAACAACAGTAACCATGGCAACAAAGCAGCAGCTCGACCTTTGATGTTTCCTGTCATGTCTTTGTCTCCATCTTTTTCCTCTTTTCTTGTTCTTCTTCTTCTTCTTCTTTTTCTTTTTTTGTCTTTTTTTTCTTTTTCTTTTTTTTTTTCTTTTTTTTATTTTTCTTTTTCTTTTTTTTTTTCTTCTGTATTTACGTCAGAGTGGACGCCACAAGGTGTACTACTGCCCTCCACTGGTCTTTATTATTATTTATTTATTAATTATTATTTATTATTCCAGTGTCATACAGGAATCATTTGGTCGTTTTCTTTATGACCAAATAAAGAACAAACAGAAAAAAACCTCCACTCCTAATCTAGACATGCTGTAAATAGATGCTGTCTTTCTCTCTGTGTTTTCTTCCCTGTTTTGGTGTATTTTTGTGGCAGCGTTACAGCGCCACATAGAGGCCCTTAAGGTTTACAGAGTTTTCTGCTTTTTCGTGTGGATGCACACATAATTCTACGGAGCCCCAGACATTACATGATAAATAAAAATAAAAAAAACTACGAATTTGTGAGCACAAAATACTAAATTGTGGCCACAAAATACTACATTCCTGGTGGTTAGCGACTTGTTGCTGTAGCAACGGCACATGCAGTCAAAGAGGAGCAGGTGCTGAGATGCCCTTGTGTATACCGTGTTTTATTTATGTAATACAACTGTTCAAAGTGTTAATACATGAGTGTATGTAGTTTTGTGTGTACAGACGCATCACATGCACAACACCGGACTTTTCGATGCAAAACAAACTCACCGCGGCTGTTGTAATATTTTTGCACGTTTGTGTTGCTTGTTCATATTTTATAATTTACAATCTCTACTATAATTTGATGAAACAATGAACATGTGTACAGTATGTCTCATAAAAAACACTTTAAATAGCTTGAAAGGGGTGACAGAGCGCCACCCTCCACCAGGGGGCAGTGTCTAAGCCCTTTAGCTTGTTTAGTGTTGGTGCTTGTGTGACAGTTGGTTGTGTGTGTGTACTCAGGTGTATAGAGGGTTTTCACGGTGCATCATCAACCCAGAAGTCGCCATTTTGGAGATAAAGTAGCAGGTCTACAAACAGCACGCAGACAAGAAAATCCCGAATTTTGAGACGAAATGGTGAACAATTGCCGTGTATTTGGCTGTAACAATCGGTCAATGAGAGACACATTTAGAATTTTATAGATTTAGCGAAGCTAAACCATGATTGACGAGGCAAAAATCTGGACTAATCTGTATCCTGATATCATCAACTACCTGGATTTCACCAAGTCCTACACAGCAGAACATCTTACATCTTATAGAAGTTTGGAGGTCGGCTGCAGAGGCTCACGTTAGCAACGAATTTATTTAACAGTCAGTTCTAATAATTTCTCAGTGAACCTGCAGCGTAGTTACTCTAAAATAGTATACCACCACCAGGCAATCCTAGAATCAGGCAAATCAAACAGTTATAGTCCATATATAATCCATAATTCAGACCAAAAACAAACACTGTTGCTGCAGAAAAAGCAGGAAGTAAAAGTGTTAATGCTTAAATGAATTAGATTATATCATGTTAATTGATGGGAGAATAAAAAGTGAGACTTTATTACAGAACACACATGTTTCTATTCACGTATCTGCCTCATTCCTGGTGCAGTTTGTGGCTCTGATGATGTGTTCATAGCTCCGCCTACATCAGAAGGTTTATTTATATTATCCACGTGTCCACAGAATGACTCGCTCATTATTGGCTCGCTCGTTTTACAAGAGAATTGTCAGGAGGCGGGGCTTCATACTCCATCAGATCTTATTCTAGCATTAAACCTACTCACGACTGGTTAGCCGCTCAGTCTTAGTTACCATGGTGATTTACCCCTGTTTGTTTGTTGGTCCAGGCTCCATCAGCAGCAGCCTGCGACCTCCAGAGACCTTCTTCAAGGTCATCTTCTGGTTGGGGTATTTCAACAGCTGCCTCAACCCCATCATCTACCCCTGCTACAGCCGAGAGTTCAAACAGGTCACACACACACACACACACACACACACACACACACACATCAGTCTAATGATTCACAGTTTTTAACTTTGTGCACATGTGTCACCTGGATGAATACAACCAATGAAAACACAGCCCACCTCCTGTAAAGCATGGCTCGGATGGATGGATGGATGGATGGATGGATGATTCGGTCAATCAGCCTCCTGTGTGTGTGCTTGTTGAATGAATCTGACGCACACAGTCATCAAAGCCACCGGTCATGTGACACAAGGAGGGAAAAAGCACTCTACCTGTCGGTGTTAGTTTTCAATTGGTCATCATTATACCTGGTGACTGCTCTCACTCAGTGTTTGTTTACATTAATCATCACAATCATCTTAGAGTCAGTCACAGGATAACATGACGACCAGTCTGACCCTAACACCAGCTGGTGTTATGGTGTTTTCTGACCAATCACAGAGCACTTGTGTCTCCCTGTGCACAGGCCTTCATTCGTATCCTCCACTGTCGCTGGAAGCGTAAACATCCTGTTTTGAAGGCGTACTACAACTATGGACACCATCACAACTCCAACAACTCATCCTTTCAGAATGGCAGTTCCTCCAGGCTCCGCCCCCCGCCGCTGAAACAGGACCGCCTCCCGGGGTCGATGCCCCGCCCACTGGCTCAGGGAAGTGGGATAAATGGTCGGAGCTGAAGTGACTTTAGCTTCTGAGTGGTTTTAAAAACACGCACAACACTTCCTGTTCTCTCTGTTTCACCTCATCTACATCAGCATGCCTTTATTTTGAAGGTCTCAAACCCTCTGTGTTTTTAAAGGTGCTCTTATTGTGAAAGACTGTCCAAAACGTTCACAGGCGAGCTCTTATTTTGAAGCTAACCCACAGTCAACACATTTTATTGTGAAAACTACACCTTGCTCATTAATAATATTTAAGTTGTTTTTCTTAAACATCCTTAAACAAGGACAAGGACATTTTAGGACTTTTATTGTGAAAAATACTCATCTGATTACAGTGCCATCTTTAGTGTGAAAGCCTAACACCTTATTTTGAAGGTACACTCACACTCATCTGATGTGTAATCCATACCCTAATTAAGGATTTTGCTGTGCTCTTAATTTGAAGGTATACTAATGTTAAATGATCAAAGACTAAAAATAGTAAACATTTATTGAATGTTTTATTATGAAATTTCTTGTGCATTGAACAGTGTAAATCTTTTGTAAATAGAAAAAACCTTTTCTTATTTTGTAAAACTCTACACGTAGTTTTTATTGTAAAACAAAAATACTTTTGTTTTGAAGTGGTTTTAAATATAAATATAGTGTAAAGTCTGTAATGGTTTCTTCTTCTTTTCTTCTTATTTAATATAATATGATTTTTCTGCAGGAAAATCAAAGTTTTCAGTTTTTTTTAAGGTATTTAATTAAGTATTTTATAACAATAAAACATCAATAAATTAAGCTGCTTATCGTTTCAAAAAAATAAAAATAACAGTTCATTTTACAAAAGGAGAAAATATAACATTTGTTTTGTGAGAAACAGTTGAAAAATGTCCCTTTATTTTCAAAGTTTAATCGTGACTTTTAACGGTGAGACTCTTTGATGTTAAAGCAGAAAAGTTTTTTGAAATATAATTAGTGTTTGTGTACGTTGTGTGTGTCGTCACGTGACTTCTTTGTTGTGTTATTATTGTATTAAAAGCACAAATAAAATCATTTTCTGCTGGGTTTTCTACATCAGGTGAAGCAGGACAGGTGTGACTATTAGTGCTGAAGACATTTAAAGGAGAAGCTTTACATATAATGTGAGGATGTTTGTATATAACTGTGTCGGAGGCAGCAGAGATGTGCTGGAGATCATGGATGTGTGAAGAAGGTGCAAAACCTAAGTTGGACATTTGTTCAAACGAGGAATTATTAGTGACTAGTCTCAGTCAGAGGCTGGAGAACATTATAGTTAGTTTGTTTTATACAAATACAAACGCTGAAGTAAATAGTCTCCCGTAGGGGGCGGTATGCACCAGATCAGTTATGGTTGCAACCTGCTATTAAACCAAAAGAAGAAGAATTTTCTGCAGGACTGCGTGTGAACGGAAGTGTGGAACTGCATTATTGTTGCTTCAAAACGGAAGCTGCTTCCGGATATGCAGGATAAAGGTGAGTGAGAAGATAAATATTGTAAAAAATTTTATGGTTAATATGAAGTTAGGACTCAAAATATCTGTTCCCTGACCGGGAATCGAACCCGGGCCGCGGCGGTGAGAGCGCCGAATCCTAACCACTAGACCACCAGGGAGGTATGGACACCACGTGGTAAAATTAATAATATAAACATTGAATGTTTAACACCACAGATTAGTCAGAAAATAAAGTCTGATGCACCATGATTTGTTGTTTTTGACTTTTACTTCACAAGAAAAAGAGACGAAAGAAAAGGACATTGAACATCTAGAGGAGTGCATCATCCATAAAGAGTAAAAAGTGTAGAAGCTGCATAGAGACCAAAGCTTTCAGGTTTGTAATGACATCAAGGATTCAAGTGTTTTTCATTCAATCGACAGCATTAATTAATAATCCTAAAAAGACACAAAACCACAGCAGTGCTTCAGATATTTCACATCAGCAATTTTATAAAAACAGAAGCCTCAAACTCATCTGCAAATATATTTGGTTAATATAAAAAAATAAACTCAAACTAAATATTTAAAACCTCCACCTTAAACATAAACAGCAATGGAAAATATTGATTTAATTTTAATATTTATTATAAGTAATGATATTAGTTATTTAAGATAAATAAATATTAAAACGATATTAATTTATTAAGTCATTACACATTAATGATTATGTTCTTCAAGATTTAAGACAAAGCTAAATTAATTGAGTTATAAATTATATTTGGAACCAATTATATTTGTTCTAAATCTTTGAAACCATATAATTTACATATAAATAATCCTTTCTTTTTTTAACAAGGAATTTAAATGAATAAAATACATAATATTAAATATAAACCTAATATTAAAATAAATATTTGAACTTGCTTTTTGAATATTTTTAAACTGGCTTTTATGTATCAAACATTATTAACAAATTAATTTCCTTATAAAATGTTTAACATTGGTTAAAAAATAATAATAAAATTCATAAGAATTTCTTCATGTTGAGTTTAAGGCTCCTGCTTTTAAAAAAACAACATTTTTGAAACTTTTTTTTCATGTGAAGAAAAAGAGCATCAGCCATTTAAAGAGTTTCAAAATAAAACCTGTGGCTGAGATTCTAACATTTCATGCTGTTTCTAAATCAATAATCATTTTTAGCTACATCTGATTGTACTTCTCAGATTTATACACCAGCTAAAGTCAAACAAGTTAAGTTAGCTTAGCAACACCATGGAGGATGATTATCAAAAAAAACATCAGCATCGTTCCTGAAATCAGCAACTCTGGAATATTCTGTCAATAGATGTCAACGAACAATTAAAAGGAAGGTAGAAATAATCTGTTCAAGGTGATATCACAGTTTATCACAGGTGGCGCTGTAACAGTATTATTATTATTATTTTTATTATTAACATCAGAGTTTAGTCCAAATCTGAAAAAAAAAATAATGTTTTCCATTCAGGATTCTAAAGGAATGCATCAAACTTGAAAAAAAAGCAAGGAAGAGAGATCAGGTGTTACAGCTCTTTCAAAATAAAAGCCCAGTATATATTCTTTAAATTTAAGCTTTAAAAAAGTAACGAATGAATTAAATAATGTTTTTACTGTAGTTGATCAGAAGTGACCAGCAGCATTGAATTGATTGTGATTTTAACTTTAAATAAGAAAACAAATCAGATCAAATAAATAATAAACAGATTGTCCCAATGTAAACACAGATAAACGCGTTTGACGTACGTTGTCCTTCTTCTTCTTTACTTTGACATTTCCATGCGTGTTGGTGGGTTTGTTAGTCTTCATGCAGGACGTAATGAGCGTCTCATTAGCGTGTCATTAGCAGACCATTAGCGCGTCACTGCTCTGCCTGAGTGCAGTTGACCTGGCTGAAGCCAGGCAGCGTGACGCGGCCGTGGTTGTAGATGTCGCGGTCGGTGCCGCGGTTCATGCGCTTCACCAGGTTCTTCTCGTAGAGCAGGGGGTGGTACGCGCCCAGTGTGCACGCCGCATCGTAGAAGCGCTGGTAGTAGTGGCACAGCTCCGTCTTACGGCGCGACGGCAGGAACTCGTAGACGTGCACCACGTCGCACACCGACATCATCAGCACGGTGCCTGTCGCACAAAAACACACGTTTTAACAAAATCTGTGCAGTAGCAAAGTTAGACGCTAAAACAGCAAAGTAGTAAGTTAGCATAAGTAGTATGTTAGCATGAGTAGTACATTAATATGAGTAGCACGTTAGGATGAGTAGTGCGGTAGTACGTTAGCATGAGTAGTACGTTAGTATGAGTAGTACGTTAGCATGAGTAGTACGTTAGTATGAGTAGTACGTTAGCATGAGTAGTACGTTAGCATGAGTAGTACGTTAGCATGAGTAGTACGTTAGCATGAGTAGTACGTTAGTATGAGTAGTACGTTAGCATGAGTAGTACGTTAGCATGAGTAGTACGTTAGCATGAGTAGTACGTTAGCATGAGTAGTACATTAGCATGAGTAGTATGTTAGCATGAGTAATACGTTAGGATGAGTAGTACGTTAGCATGAGTAGTACGTTAGCATGAGTAGTATGTTAGCATGAGTAGTATGTTAGCATGAGTAGTACGTTAGGATGAGTAGTACGTTAGCATGAGTAGTACGTTAGGATGAGTAGTAGGTTAGCATGAGTAGTACGTTAGCATGAGTAGTACGTTAGGATGAGTAGTAGGTTAGCATGAGTAGTACGTTAGCATGAGTGGTACGTTAGCATGAGTAGTACTTTAATATGAGTAGTACGTTAATGAGTAGAACGTTAGCATGAGTAGTACGTATGTGTATATAAGTGTGTGTTGTAGGGCCGCACCAAGCAGGCCAGAGGAGGGGGGGTTCCTCTGGATAGGTTCTCCTATGTTGTCCTGAATGCGTCTCCAAACCTGCCACTGGAAGCGTGGGTGGAGGATGTAGAATGGCTGCAGTGGGTGGAGCCTACGGTAGCGCTGATATTGGGAGAAGATGGGATAGTCCGTCCGGTTGTACCACTGTGAGAACAGTGGTGGTAGTGGTGGTGGTGGTGGGGGGGGGGGGGGGGGGGGGGGTGTAACATAACAGGGGGGGGGTTGTAACATAACAGGAGAAGTGTGTGTTAGGGCTCGGCAATATATCCAGGTGTGTGTGTGTGTGTGTGTGTGTGTGTGTGTGCGTGTGTGTGTGTGTGTGTGTGTGTGTGTGTGTGTGTGTGTGTGTGTATCACCTGCATGAGGTCAGCAGAGAAGGGGGCGGGGTCCCAGGCTACCAGGACCCCTGAGCTGTACAGAGAGCTGGACAGGAAGCGCTGCTCGTCCATCACCTGAGAGTTGAGCAGACGCACCGTGGTCTTCGTACCGACGTCCCTCTCGTAGCCAGCGGTGGGCGCCGCATTGAAGCGCAGCACGGCATCATGAGAGTCTGTCGATGTCATCGGTTAGCGGGTTAGCACGTCAGCTTTGAACCGACTTTGTTTAACTTCAGCACTCACCGATTTCTTTCCCCAGCGCGGAGTGTCGCAGCGATCCGGCCGACGACACCACGGCACAGCTCCGGTACGGGCCGAGGTCAGAGGTCAGCGGGTTGGGGGGCAGCAGGGTGCTAAGAGTCAGCGAGGCCAAGGGCTGGAGGTCAGAGGTCAGCGTTGACACGGCGTCCACTTTGGTCTTAAACTGACAGAGAAGCTCCGGACCGCTACGGTTAGCTTGACCAGAAACAGACGACTCCACTCCGTATTTATTCATAGCCTGGAACACAGAGAAGTTAGACTCTAAAACACAGGAAGGTTAAAGTCTGAAATATAGTGAAGTTAGACTCTGTTGGTCAATTACAGTTAGTTACTGGTAGTTGGTTAATTCCTGGTATCTGGAATCTGAAAATCTGATGAAATTAGAGTCTTATCTTTCAGAATCAGATTGTCATAGTAGAAAATATTCTGTGGTTCTTTAAATATGAGTCAAAAATGCTCTAAAACAGCTGGTAATTAATGAGTTAAATTCCTTGTACTGTTCTAAACTGTACCTGGTAAATAAAACCATTTCTGATTCTATTGGTAGTTACTGTTAGTTACTGGAAGTTAAAGTTAGTTAGTTACTGGTAGGTAGGTAGTTACTGGTCGTTAACTGGTAGTTAACTGGTAGTCACCTGGTAGTTAACTGGTAGTTACCTGGTACTTAACTGGTAGTTACCTGGTTGTTAATGGTAGTTAACTGGTAGTCACCTGGTAGTTAACTGGTAGTTAACTGGTAGTTACTTGGTAGTTACCTGGTAGTTAACTGGTAGTTACCTGGTTGTTGATGGTAGTTAACTGGTAGTCACCTGGTAGTTACCTGGTAGTTACCTGGTTGTTAATGGTAGTTAACTGGTCGTTAACTGGTAGTTAACTGGTAGTTACTTGGTAGTTACCTAGTAGTTACCTGGTAGTTACCTGGTCGTTAACGGTAGTTAACTGGTAGCTACTTGGTAGTTACTTGGTAGTTAACTGGTCATTACTGGTCATTACTGGTCGTTACCTGGTAGTTACCTGGTAGTTACTGGTCGTTACCGGGTAGTTACCGGGTAGTTACCGGGTAGTTACTGGTCGTTACCGGGTAGTTACCGGGTAGTTACCGGGTAGTTACCGGGTAGTTACTGGTCGTTACTTGGTAGTTAACTGGTAGTTAACTGGTCGCTACTTGGTAGTTACTTGGTAGTTACCTGGTAGTTACCTGGTCGTTACTGGTCATTACCTGGTCGTTAATGGTATTTACCTGGTAGCTACCTGGTCATTACTGGTAGTTACCTGGTAGTTACTGGTTGTTACTTGGTAGTTAACTGGTAAGGCAAGGCAAATTTATTTGTATAGCGCATTTCATACACAAGGCAACTCAATGTGCTTTACATGATAAAACATTCAATTGTTTAAAATCAATAAGAACATTTAAAATCATCAGTAAAATCATCATGACATCATCAATATGACCATAAATCTCTCTCTCAATCATACACAGTAGAGAAAAAAAGTTCCTTTAACTTTGATTTAAAAATGTTCACATGTGATGCTGACTTCAGCTCTGCTGCAGTTTGTTCCACTTCTTTGCAGCATAACAACTAAACACAGCATCACCATGGTTACTGTGAGCTCTGGGCTCCACTATCTGACCTGTGTCCATAGATCTCAGAGACCTGCTGGGTTCATACCTGACTAACATCTCACTGATGTATTCTGGACCAAACCCATTCACACATTTATAACCAGCAGCAGAACTTTACAGTCTCCTCTGAGGCTGACTGGGAGCCAGTGTAATGTGTTCTGACCTCTTTGTTCTGGTTCAGACCTGAGCTGCAGCGTTCTGAACCAGCTGTAGATGTTTGATGAAGACCATTACAATAGTCCAGTCTGCTGGAGATAAAAGCATGGACCAGTTTCTCCTGATCTTTCTGAGTCATTAAACCTTTCACTCTGGAGATGTTCTTTAGGTGGTAGAAGATGTTTTTGTGATAGATTTGATCTGATGCTGAATGTCAGATCTGAGTCAATCAGAACACCAAGGTTTTTGACCTGGTCTTTATCTTCTAAAGATCCAGACTCAGATACTTGCTGACAGCAGTCCTCTTTTCATTGTTACCAAAGACAATCACCTCCATCTTGTCATGGTTTAGTTGAAGGAAGTTTTCACTCATCCATCAGTTTACTTTTTCTAAGCAGTCACACAACACCTCAATGGGACCATAGTCATCTGGGTTCAGTGATAGATATAGTTGTGTGTCATCTGCGTGTAGTTACCTGGTAGTTACTGGTCGTTACTGGTAGTTACCTGGTAGTTAACTGTAGTTACTGGTAGTTACCTGGTAGTTACCTGGTAGTTACCTGGTAGTTACTGGTCGTTACTGGTCGTTACCTGGTAGTTAACTGTAGTTACTGGTAGTTACCTGGTAGTTACCTGGTAGTTAACTGTATTTACTGGTAGTTACCTGGTAGTTGAGTACGGCCTTCCTCAGGCGGGTTCCCAACATGCTGCTCGACATGTTTTCATTCCAAACTGTTCGTCCGTTGGGGCTGAAGAATTGTTCAATATTGTTGTTTCCGACGAGCTCGCCGCGTCGCCGCCCCCCAAACAGGGTCTCTAGGGCGCGGGTTAGGGGGCGGGGCAGAAGGCGGGAGAACAGCCCGGGCGGCTCCCGCTTCCTGTGTGACGGCGAATCAGCGCTGTGGTTCAGGGCGGACAGGACCGGAATTGGATGGTGAGGGTCACCAGGGACGACGCCCGGGAGCGTTTGAGGGTCAATGATCGCAGGCTTGGCTCCGCCCCTCAGCACCTATCGTTATGGAGACGAATTATCTGATTAGATGTAACAACAGCTTCAAAAAAAACACTTCTATCGTTAAATTTATTCCACAACAACCTGCTTCAAACCAGCTTTAACCTAACTTTAACATATTTATCTAGACTTTATCCCTGCTTTAACCATCTTTAACCATAATGTAACCAACTTTAATATCTTTACAATTTAACCGTTAAAAAATTATTTTACCAGAATTTAACCAACTTTGACCAAATTTAACCATATTGGTCC
The DNA here is from genome assembly GCF_900634775.1 of Gouania willdenowi. NCBI lineage: Eukaryota > Metazoa > Chordata > Actinopteri > Blenniiformes > Gobiesocidae > Gouania > Gouania willdenowi. The sequence continues at coordinate 694,417 of NC_041057.1, read as the reverse complement.
CTGCTGTGGCCGGTCTGAGGTCATGTGACGCTCACCTTGATGATGTGGTTGGTTCGTGGTTGAGCTCGGGTTCGTGCGCGGATGCCAAAGATGGCGTCGGTGACGGGGACGCTGTTTTCAGCACAGATAGCGTAGAGCAGCGCCATGCAGAGGCAGAACAGCACCATGCAGAGGGCCCCGCGGCGAGCGCGACGACGAAGACGCCAAATCAGGCTGACGCGGTCCATTGCTGCCCCGGGAATCTGAAAACATGTTACAGGTGGAGCAGCCAGCATCAGGGAAGCGCTCCGTTTCTTAGATGAGAAATATAAAACAATGGGTAGGAAGAAGGCCCTTGTAAAGATGGGCGGAGTTTGGGATCATGAAAAAACTCCTCAGCAAGATTGCGACAAAAAACCAACAAACAAAACATTCAATTCAATACAACAGCATGTTAGCACCAGGGGGAGGGGTCTTTAGGATGGGTAGTTCACAGGTCAGCCACAGGGTGGCGCTGCCCTTACGGCCTCGCCTCCTGCTGCCTTCCGCAGGGAAGGAAGAGGGGTTAGTGCCGGAGGAGACGGTGAAGAACAAACGGGTTGTGTGTGAAGGTGTGTGGGAGTGATCATATGATCATATGCCTGTTTACTGAGACTCTGCTGCTGACTCTCACAGTTCGTCTCAATGCTGATGACGTGGAACCGTAGAGATGACCTTGAGAGTTCGGTAGCCGAGACGAAGATCCCAGGTGTTCACAGCAAAGTGAGGTAAAGGTCAGAGCGTCAAATCAACATAGCATCCATGGAAGAGTGTGTAGAAGAAACAGACCTTGACAACAGGCTGTTCATCTCGAGGGCGAATGAACAGAGAGAAGTTGTTTTGACTACCAGCCCTATTGTTCCTGGTCATTCATATTCAATAATCTAATATGTGGCCATTTCATTTGACACTAACTCTCCACTCTTAAAGTTCACCACGGTGGTTCACCATCTGACAGTTCAGTCCCTTCCGTCGATGACTAACGGCTTTCCAATAATGATGCTAACGTAATCTGAATTTTGCGATAAAAATGGAAAATGCCAGTTCAAATCAACAGAAGACCTGTTAACATAATTCCAATCTCGTGGACATCTTCTACATTTTCAGGACATACGGGCTCTCCCATTGCCTGACCTCCTTGTTGAGAAATTTGACCAATAACGTAGAAAGACCAGCTAATCAATCCATGATTTAGATTTAGGATTGGGATGGAGATAGAGACTCCTGTTAGATTAAGACAAGAGAAAAACAAGACAAAAAGCAGCAAGCAGGGAAAAGGGGAGGAGTGAAGGAAAAAGCGTCCGTCTCCTCTGAGAGCAAGGAGGAAAAAAAATAATTGTATTTCAATTTTATTTTTTATGTATTTTTACTGTACTTTAATTGTATTTTAAATTAAATGTTATTGTATTATACTTTTTTAAAAGTAGTTTTTCACTATTTTTTTCATGTTCTTTTTTATTATTTGTTAATTAGTTGAAAACTACATTAAAAAGCCCCTCCACACACACACACACACACACACACACACACACACACACACACACACACACACACTACCTTGTATCCCATGGTGTGTTGATGGTGTGACCTCACGCTGTGGTGCTGATGTTGTTGCTTAGCAACCGGCCGCAGGCTTCAGGTCGGCCTGCAACCCTCCTGTGGATGACGGATGACACGTAATAATAATGATAATAATAATAATATTTCAAACACATTAACCACGTTCAGAAAGTCAAATAATTCTTAAGTGTGATGATAATTTAATCTTTGATTTGATCTGTTTTCAGAGTTAAGAGTAAATTCATCTCTGATCTAATAGTGAGTCAAACTCATTTTCCAGAAGCTTGTGCTGTGCTTTTGTTCTGAAAGGGACAGTTCCGTTCTAAAGCACATCCAACACTAGGGGGCAGTATTTAGTCACTTCTCTTCAAATCAAAGCTTTTTCACTCTATCATGATTGGATGGTTTGTTTTGTAACATTTTCTCTTTTTAAAACCACTTTAGGTTTCCTTTAGTTAAAGTTTATGATAAAAACATGGAATCATTTTCATATTTTAGTGTTAAAACATCTGAGCCTTGACAAAGCGTTTCAGCAGCTTTAAACTTAATATATTTAGGTTTATTGTAAAATGGATCAATAAAATAAAGTAAAAGCTGAGCTGATGAACAAATGTGCACAGATTGTTTTATTACAATAAGATGTTTACATTTATCATGTTTTTATGAATAAAGTCAAAGCATCGATCCACACATGGTTAAAGTTTAACCATATAATCTGGTAGGTCGACCTTTATTAACATTAAAATGCTGTGAACATTCCTACTAGGGCTGTTGATATGGACCAACACTCATATCTCATTATATTTGATCAAAATGGTGATTTATGATATAAATCTAGATAATTTTATTTCGAATGAAGTCTGAGAAGAAAGAGAATTCTGGGTTAAATTTGCTGATCCAAAATGCTACACAGGCTCATTTATTAACAAACAGCTGATCAATATGTGACACTTTTGTTTTTTTTTCTCCTGTAAGGGACAGCACGTGTGAGTGATATGTAATCTGTAATATGGTTTGTTATGGGGAAGCTCTGAGTTAAGACTCTGTTCTGAGAAGTAAAGCAGTGACTCTTAAAACTAGTATTTTGATACAAAATAAGCTATAATATATCTATGAAAACTCAATACATCTTAAATCTCGATATATCGTCCAGCCCTAATTCCTAAATTATAAAACAGCCTAAATTAAAACATAAATGTTTATATGAAGCGCATGTTTATTTAATATACTTACAGTTTATATACAAGTCAACACGTTGAATATTTACTGTTAATTTCACATTGTCTTTAAGTTAGACAATAACATTTTATTTTATTATAATTTCTCATACTCACTCATGTGATTCTCTGGTATTCACTAATGACTTATTAAACACATTTATTATAGACTTTACATTATTTAACACTTTATAAACAGTGTATATTTGTGGAGCTTGTGATTGGATGATTTTTCATGGTGACGTACGTGGTTCCTTCTGCTGTGGTAGACGTTATAATATCAGTTATTAATCTAACAGAACGTGTAACTGTGTCACATCCTGATGGTCTTTATGAAGATTAACTCTATGTTATATTTTATAACATATTTACACCAGTTCTTAGTTTTTATCATCAGAACGTCTTCATTCATCATCTCTGTTCTGTTGGTTCTGGGTTTGTTGCTGATGTCAGCACTAATCTCGTGAGAACTGTCACTCAGACCATTTCAGGTGGAAGTTCTCACGAGGCTAGAGACGACGTTCAGTTTAGTGAGACATCTATGAATTATTATTACTGTAAAATACAGGATATTTACGGGAAAATAATAATACAGGAAGATGGCGGGAAAGAGGGTAAAATACGGGAGTTTCCCGGTAAAAACAGGAGACTAGACATGTATGGATTAAACTACAATGTACCTAATAAAGTGGACGATGGATAGATGTATAGATAGATAGATGTATGGATGGATAGATAGATAAACATAGACGGAACCGTGCTCGGTGATGCTGACGTCATGTCTCCGGTGCTCCTCGGGGTCTGTCGGTCTGATCCAAGGCCGCAGACGGAGCGTGATTCCGCGGACATTTGGAGGATGAAAGTCGGTCCTGCTGCCGCTGCAGCAGCTACAAGCTTCCGCTAACGGAGACACTGAGTTCCTGTGTGGAGCTTCAAAATAAGAGATACACGCCCCATATTATTATTATTATGTAGCTAAAAACTGCGATGGACTGGCGCCCTGTCCAGGGTGTACCCCCACCCAGCGCCCAACGAGAGCCGGAAATTGGCACCGGCAGACCCCCCACGACCCTGATAAACGGGAATTAGCGGGTTTGAAGATGGATGGATGGATGGATGGATGTAGCTAAAAAATAACGCTATTTCTTCTACTTCCTCGTTTCCCCTTTTTCTACTAATTTTCTTACCCCTCTTTTTTCTTTTCTTTTTGTCTCTTTTTTTCTTTTCTATTTTTTCTTTTTTCCCTCTTTTTTCCTCCTTTTTCCTTTCTCCCTCTCTTTTCTTTCTTTCTTTTTACCCTTTTTTCTTTCTTTGAAAAAAGAAATACCACTTTTATCAATGGTTCGTATTTGACTTTAAACAACTGTCCAACAAAGCTAAAAGTGCAACAAATCAAATCCAATAAAACAGACACAGCTTAAATAAATAACTACGTAGTCTAAATAACGCAGGATCATAAATACGTCACTTGTGCAGATCAAACCTCGAGTGAGACTGAAATGTGTTTTATTTTGAAGGGCTGGTAAACGCTGCTGTTCTAACGTCGGTCGCTGTTTGATCGACTCCAGCACAGAGGAGGGAGGGTGAAGAATGGAAGTAAGAGCCGACAGAGCATTGTTACTGTTACACACACACGCACACACACACACACACACACACACACACACACACGCACACACACACAGACACACGCACACACACACACACAGACACACGTGCACACACACGCACGCACACACATATTGGCGCAATCAATACACCTCACATACAAATATGGAATTGGATCTGTTTTGTTTACAGCTGTAATTTTTACATACAGTATATACTGACATTCTACTGATGTTAGTACTTCATGTAGCACTAACGCATGAATAATCATTCGGTGTGAACGCATATTTAATGCGTAATACCCTACAGAAGAGGGGGGCGGGGAAGTGGGCGGTCTATGCAACGCCAGAGACACACCCCACAAAACAGAGCGCGCTCAGAACTCGTTTTTAAGACGAGCAGAGTTTGGTGAGACTTCGGGCATTCTCATTGGGTCAAATTAGCAATCAAAGGGCTTTTAGAGTAATAATAATAATAATAATAAGCAATTACAATAGTACTTCTGGCCTTCGGACCCTAATTACTGATTTATTACAGTAATGTAATTGCTTTCACTTCTTATCTTACGCACACATTTCACAGTAAAAATTCCTGTAACCCAGTGGTGAGATATCAAATATTCACACTACTTATTCAGAATATTATTCAGTAAATAAGTTAGGAAAAAAATAAAATAACAGATTTCTGACTTTTTGTACTCAATATTTTATTGAAATTATACATGTTTTACCATCACACGATGACTGAAAGGTCACATGAACAACAAGAATGACCTCACTGATAAAGGCCTGTAGATACGTTTATTTTGTAGTGAAGTTAAGAATGTTGACGTTTAATAAAATTAATTCTATTATTTATAAATTTTAAATAAATAAATAAAGTTGTTATAAAAATTAAAAAAAGGTTTCAAACCGGGAACCTGTGTGAGGCAAACACAATAACAACTACACGGAAACTGCGTGGAGCAATTCTCATTTTTGAGGGTTTGCTTTTTGGGAAAATAATTATCAAGATTACAAATGACAAACATAAAAAAATACTAAGTACTAATAATGTTTTTTAAAAATTCTGTATTAAAAATACAGGAAGGGAAATAAGGATCTTCCAAATTAAACCTCAGTAGCTGCTTTGTTTAAACACATAAAAAAACCTCCTAGCACGTTCGAAACAATGTTTCTGCCTGATCTAGAACCATGGTTCTAGATCACGTCATAGTGAGATTGTATATGCGCATATACGCGCACATGTGCACTACCGAAAAATGAATTTTTGCTAAAAAAATAAATAAAAAATCATTTTTGTTTATTTTTGTTTTCAAAGTGTACGGACACATGTTTTATTTAGGGTTAGGGTTATAATCTCAGTACGGAGGTAAACTCAGTACGTGACACCGGGGCCTTTAAAGGTAGGGTAGGGGATTTTCGAAAGCTAGCATGATTTTGAATGTAGCTTTCCGGTTGGCTCCTCCTTCATCCTCCTCCCCCCTCCCCTCTGTGCTCCGTCCTTCACTCACGTGACGAGCAGGGTTGCTGCACATCTAAACTCATTGTTTGTATTGTGTAGAAACGTTGTTGTCTCATTCAGCAGTAAGTAAACACTAAACTTTATCATTATATATGTTATAAAATGTGACTAAAAACTCTGTCTTAAGTCCGTCACCGGTGACGCGCTTTCAGTGTGAGCTCGTGCACGCGAGGTGTTGAGAACGAGCAGGGAGACAGAGAGACGTGATTGGTTCAAAAAAAAAACGGTTAGTTTTTTTTCCATTGGTAGAAGTTATTACAGGTTTACAGCTGCTACAGATGATTTACTTTGTTCCTTTTTCAGAGGAAATAAGATCTTAATTTCTATCAGGACATTAAGCAAAATTAAACCAAAATCTTAAAAAGTGAATCTGGAGAAAATCGCCTGAGCCTAGCTTTAACTTTCCCATTCATTCTCTATGGTAGTCCTTTATCTCTACGGATGTGATATATTTTTGGCCACTAGTCGGATTTTGGGGGCGCTGTTGAGCTCCAGTGGATAGCAATAAGAAGAAGAGAGAGACACTCTGTGTCGGAACCGGGGCTCAAATCAGAGCCATCTTGTCTTGAAGGTAAGGGTTTGTTTACAATACAATACAAATCAATTATTTAAAAATCATACAATGTGAATTACTGATTATTTTTATTTTTTGAAATTCTGTTTCTCACAGTGGAAACACACCAATGATGTAAATTTCAGACCACTTTATAATTTCAAGTGTAAAACTAAATAGCAGGGTGTCCAAATACTTATGTTCCTTGCTGTATGTATATATGAAAATGCTTTTGAAACATTGTAGATCATTTCAATGTGAATGAAAAGGGCCCTGTGTGTAAATAAGTTAATCACAGTTTTGCACTAAAAACAATCATTCCTGCTGCATCAGGGCCCTCACTACCACCCCTTTAAAACAGCGAGAATGGTATGACCCGCATGTGCTTCTGCAGCTGTGGTAGGTACAATAAAGTATCTATCTATCTATATATATATATATATATATATATATATAGATCTATCTATCTATATAACTAGTCTGAACTGTGGATGTGACAAGGAGTGGGAGATAGACAGCTGCAGGAAACCATGTCTTTACTCAACAAAAGAAAACCAGGAGGAAACAAAGGAGAGGGAAAGAAGTAGAAATGAGGGATTTAAATGCTGGAACATTCCTTTTGCCGTCAAATCCTAAATGGAAATAAAATTATTTTTAAAAAAAAGATTTTGAAGACTAAATTTTGCTGCCACCAAGTCTTTAGTAAGTGTCCAGAGTGTCCCCACGATTCTAGTCATTTACCTTTTATTAATCACATAAATATAGCAATAGAGTTGATATACTTTTACTAGCCACACAGTAAAAATATAGGCTCTATTAGCAACCTTTATAGCAGCTGCTAGCCCCTCATCAGCCCTAATGAAGGCACTTACTGTATATATTAATTTATGACCCCTTCCCACCCCCAAAAAACAATTACCAACCGCTCCTAAAATGTAGTGTAACATTCAATAAACCACTCAAATATACTGTAGTAGAAGAGATTTATAACAAACAAACAAAGGATATGGAGTTATTAGGTTATTATGAAGAAAAAAGAAAGCTTATATAATAATGATAGAATACTAGCATCGTTTCTGGGCGGGAAAAAAGTGTGCATAATTTATAAGATGTAGATATTAGATGTTTGTGTCCAGGGCCCAAAATGTGGCGCTTACGGCCCTGCCCCCAGGAATGAATTCAGTCAAGTCCAGATTGGTTAGTGATTCGTTGGTCATACCACAGCGTGTCAACACACTGACTGAGCTGTTGGTGAATCTGTGTGTGGAGAAATATTTGAAAGCATTTCAAAGAGAAACTGGACGTGTGGAGGAAGTTCACTGCATAGTTTTTGTTTCCTCTTCCTCTTTTTAGGCTGTAAAAAACACCTGGAAATCACTAGAAGAAACCCACACAGGTTATGTTACTAAACTACACAAAGTGTTTGTGTAAATACACGTTTCCACACGTCTGGACGTCAGCTTGTGGAGATGAAATCAGTCTGTTGTTGTTGTTGTCTTGCTCATTGTGAAGCATTTTGTGTATTTCTGTTGTTGTTTTGCTTGTTTGTTTGTACTTTGAGTTTGCTGAGTCATTTTTCTTGTTTTTCTTGTCTTTTGTGTACTTCTGTTGTCATTTTCTGTCATTTGATGCTATTTCAGAGTAATCTTGTGTATTGCAGTTGTTGTTTTGTTCATTTTTGTAGTGGTTTTGTGTGTTTTTGGAGTATTTTCTGTGTTTTTCTCTTTTACTGTATTTTCCTGCAATGTTTGTGTATTTTTTGGTCATTTTGTACATTTACTTTGGGGGCCGCATGAAATTAGACCAAGGGCCACACGTGGCCCCCAGGCCGTTAGTTGCCTGTCTGCTGTACTGGGACGTCCACTGAGGAGTGAAAGTCTCCTCAGGAACTTCTGCAAAGACTCAGAACAAGGAAGTGACTCTGTTTAAAACTCAGCTACTGTTTGTCTTTGCTCAGTCGGATTGGTTTCTCTCTCTTTATCACTCTAACTGGTTTATTTCTAACTAATTTAAGTCTAACTAGTTTAAGTCTAACTGGTTTCCAGCATGGAGCAGATCTACGTCCGTTATTTGGAGCTCCTCGGTTTGGAGAAACGCTTCTTTCCCACTAAACACTACGTAAGGATTTAAAGCTTTCTTTTCGTCTTTTATTCATTTTTTCCTCGTGATTGGATTAAACTTTGTTTTTAGGATTGAACTTAGATTTGTTGAAGTTTACAGAGAAAGAGGAGGGGAATTTGATCACAAATAATCACATAAAATCTCTGCACATTTGGTGTGTGTGTGTGTGTGTGTGTGTGTGTGTGTGTGTGTGTGTGTGTGTGTGTGTGTGTGTGTGTGTGTGTGCGTGTGTGTGTGTGTGTGTAGGTCTACTTGCTGATGGTTAAATGGAGCGATCTCACAGAGAAGTTGGTCTATAGAACGTATCCAGAGATGCACACATTTCACGTGAGTGTTTGACGACACACACTGATCATTAGCTGCTAATGCTAATGTTTATGACCTCTGACCTCCAAAAAGATCGTTTTTTGTTTACACAATGAACATCAAGATTACACAAAAACACACAAAAATTAAATCTGTTCTTTACATCCACTTCCTCTATCATTTCACCTAAATCACTTGTTTTTGGACAGAGGAAGGAAACCATGAGAAACTTAACTTTTAACTAAAAAGTCCTTTAAAGTATATAAAAAGACATGCATAGTATTTGGAGTTTTGTCATAAAAGTTGCACATTTTGTGATAAATGTTGTCATCTTCTGACCCATCAACAGGAACAGATCTACTCTGTATACGTCTGTAACTAACTCAGTGGTTCTTTTTTGGGTGTTTTCCTGGTTGTCAGTATTTACATGCACAGAGCTCTTCTTCTCGTCTTCATGATGTCTATGAAACAGCAGAGATGGAACTGTCGCCCCCTGAGGTCACAGATTTTTTTGGCCCACGGATTTTGTTTATCAAATTTCGGTAAAGAAAAGAGGTTTACATCGACTTTTTTAACTTTTACTGATTTTTAGAGCGCAAGTTGTTATTTTGACTAAAAAAGCTGCTCAATGATCCTGAATGCTTCACCTCCTATAAAACTCTATGGACTGAAAGGGCGATTCACGTCATCAATGACGTCATTTCAAAATGGCAGCGCACAGGGTAAAATAATGCATTTTGTTAGGCATAGATCTTTTAATACGGACATTTCAAAGGTTTTAGGCCACATTTGTAAAAACAGTGGAGGATCTCCTTAAGAAAACCAAAAAGGAAATTATTGAAAGTTTGTTTATTATTCTGCTCCATGTGAAGAACATGCTGACGTAAATCATTATTTTTACACTTAAGTTCCATTTTGTTCCCGGTCCAGTGTTTGTCGCGCCCCACCTGTCATACCTCCATTACCCCACAGGTGGCAGCGCCCCATACTTTGAGAATCACTGAACTAACTGATGACCTTTTTTGACTTTGAGAGCAGAAGTCGTTAAAGGAGATGTTTCCCATCGAAGCTGGAGAGATAGAGAAAAGAGACAGAATCATCCCCTCTCTACCAGGTCTCACACACACACACACACACACACACACACACACACACACAGCATGTGCTTCTGATAAAGCAGAAGTGTGCTGTTGCTGTCTGTCCTGTTGAAACTGTTTCCAAACTGATGTTGTCACATGTTGAAAAACAAGAAGCAGAATAAATTGAAACCTGCAGTGATCCTCAACCTGAGGTCCCTTGTCCTCAACGTTCTCTGTAGATTATTCTTGTGGTTTGATCTCTTCCTTTTGTCCTGGAGTATTTTGTGACTCTTTAATTGTGTTTTATGTTGTTGTGTTTAATAATAATGATAAATTAGGAGCTCACCTTTTGAGGACTCTTTATCTCACCTGAAAACTTCTGCTGCGTCTGTTTTTACCCTTATTGTGTTTTTGTTAATTTTGATTGATTGATTGATTATACTTTATTAATCCCAGAGGGGCAATTCAGTTTCAGTTACATCCCGACCAATAAACACATCTAACAAACTCCGTTTGTTTGATGAGAAGTATAAAACAATGGGTAGGAAGTAGAGGTTAAAAAAAGGCAAAAACCAAACTAGGCCCTTGTAGAGAGGGGCGGAGTTTGTGATTATGAAAAAACTCTTCAGCAACATTGCAACAAAAACACAACAATCAATTCAATACAACAGCACGTTAGCACAGGGAATGGATCTTTAGGATGGGTAGTTCACAGGTCAGCCACAGTGTGGCGCTGCCCTTATGGTGCGCCTCCTACTGCCAACCGCTGGGAAGGAGGAGGGTTAGAGCCAGAGGAGACGGTGACAAAGACAGGATATGTGGTTATGTAGGAGGAGTTAAAGAGCCTGTTTACTCAGACTCTGCTGCTGACTCTCACAAAGTACGTCTCAAATGCCAATGACGTGGGATGACGTTGCCATAGATATGACCTCGCGAGTTTGTTGGCAAAGCCAGGTCCAGGTTTACATGGAAAGTGAGGGAGAGGTCAGAGCGTCGTATCAGCATTCCATCCCTCAAAAGTTTGGAGAGAAGGAAAACAAATGTTGACAGGCTGTTCATTTGGGGAGGGGAGGGTGGGGGGCTTGACTAGCCATAACATGACTGCAAGCCCTACCGTTCCTGGTCAATGTGATCAGTAATCCAATAGTGTGGCCATTTCCTGTGAAACAAACTATCCACTCCTCTTAAAGTTTCATGGTGGAATCCATCTGAGAGTTCTGAGAGAGTTCGGAGAGTTCTATTTCATAACATTTTGTGGGATGTCTCACTATGGTATGCACACTTGCAGCAGCCCTCAGACGCACATGTTCTCAATCCGCCAATCCTGATTGGCTGGTGGAACTTGTCCACCCGCCAGGGACATTCCCACCTCCTATAAGAGGAAGAGCGGATGGACAGTTCCTCATTCACACACCTCTTTTCTCTCTCATACACATCTTGCGTTTCCATCAGTTTAACTGTCCACAGGTGGATCTTCGGTTTCCAGCCAAAGGATGCCGATAGCATTTACGCTTTGCTAAGACCACACCAGGTCGAGAGAGAAGCCAGCGCTTACCTTGCTCTGCTAGGTGGGCGCTTCTTGGTTCATCACCGCAAGGTAAGTGAACCTCAGAGCCCCAGCTCCGGCTGTTGGCACCCCTCCAACGCTGTCGCTTCGGTACACGTTGGCTCTTGAGCGGCTCTCTCACTCCAGTGACCACCCCGCTCCGAGCTCTGCATCGAGCCAGGTCCAGAGCTCCACGACTTCAGCACACCAGCTGTAGTCCCAGGCCCAGTCCTGCCCTAGAAGCATCCAGGTTCCTCGGCACGTTGGTCCTTCTTCCGAGAGCTCAAAGCAGTGAATGACCTGGCCAAGGTCCATACCACGGTATTTGAGCCTCCAGACACCAGCGAGCCAGCTGCTGTCTCGAGCCAAACGCTGTCCTTGACATCTCCGATGCTCCCGCCTGCATAGGCCTGCATCCCTGCTAGCACCTGCTAGCCGCCACGTGGTAGCTCAGGCTAATCCACCTGCTGTCCCTGCCTGCGTCAAGCATGGCCATAGAAGCCAAGGCTCCTCTCACCAAGGTAACGGGATGCTCTCAGGCTTGCCTCTGTTAATGCGAGAACAAAATCTCAAGCAAAGAGAAGGACCAGGTCTGCTCCGACAGCCTGGGTCTGGAACACGAATTCCTCGGCTCGTGTTGGCATTGCGCAGGGTTTAATGCGCGCAGGCTACACCGGAGGCTAGCAAGTCTGGCAAGCTTGTCCATGCAGGACCCCTTCCTTCCTTCCAGGGACGAGCGGTACTGCACGCTCGCCCCTGGGAGTATGGCTCTGTCCCATCGGTAGAGGCTCCACCGTGCCGCGGATGGGTCCTCTGCTGTTAGAGGGGCTGCCGCCAATAAAGGGAACCACTGCTTTGTGGCTGGGTCCTCTTCTGTGGTGTGGGCGCTATCACACCACAGCTGGGGCCTCCGGCCACTGGCAGTCTGCCTCCAGGAGAGGGCGCCACCGTACTGCAGTTAGTGCCTCCCAGGGTGAGAAAGATGGGTAGCAATCATGGCCCCACCATGGGTGTTACGGACAACAACGAGGGGTTACAGTTTGCAGCTGTCCCTCCCCGGTTTGACGGCATAATACACTCTCAAGCCCAGGGAAACTCGGCCCGTGTATTACAAGAGGAGATCAGCTCTCTGATGATCAGAGGAGCAGTCTCGATAGTCCCCCCAGCACTGTCTCAGAGCGGATTCTACTCTAGGTATTTTCTGGTCCCCAAAAAAGGGGGGTCCAGCATTTGTCCCTTCATGGATTTGCGGGCTCTGAACAGATTTCTCAGGAAATACAGGCTCAGGATTTCTCCCTACTACGCTTGGTATGACGGCGATTGGTTCACATCTGTCGACCTGAAGGACGCGTATTTCCACGTTCCGATATATCCCTCTCACAGAAAGTACCTGAGGTTTTCTTTACAGGGTATATGTTACGAATACTGTGTGCTCCCCTTCAGCCTTTCACTGAGCCCGAGAGTGTTCATGCAATGCACGGAGGCTGCAATAGGCCCGCTGAGGAGGTGGGACATTCGCTTGGCCACCTATCTGGACGATTGGCTGCCTTTGACACAATCGCAATCAGAAGCCAGAACGCATATGCGTATTCTGTTACATCACCTGTCCGATCTGGTGTTCATGACAAACGCGGAAAAGAGCATGTTGTCCCCTACACAGGAAACTGTCTTTCTAGGACTGTCCCTGCGCTCGTGCCTCTCACCTCGCATCTTTTGCCGCAGCAGGTGGAGACGTTCAGTACATGCCTCGTGCTGTTTCAACCAGGCAAATTTGTTCAGTTCAGATTATGTCTTCGGTTACTCAGGTTGATGGCTTCGGCCATCCGCTGTCGTCTCCACATGAGGGAATTCCAGCAGTGGCTTCACATGGGCTCAGTCCTGTGCGTCATGGCACACAGAGAGTCCAGCGCTGCTCTACTCCACTGGCGGACTTCGGATTTCCTGATGCACGGAGTCCCCATGGGGACTGTTACGTCCAAGAAGGTGATCTCCAGGGACGCCAGCCTGACCGGCAGGGGTGGAGTTCACGAGGACAGGTCAGTGAATGGTCACTGAGATGCAGACCTACAGCGCTCTCATAAATTATTTGGAACTGTCAGTGGTGTTCCTCTCGCTGATCTACTTCCTCTCGTGGGACATCATGTTTTTGTGAGGACGGACAGTACCACGGCAGTGGTGTGTATCAACCACCAAGGCGGGTTGCACTCCCGTCGGTTGCTTTTGCTGTCACGCAAACTGATCCTGTGGAGCTGCGATCGTCTTCTCTCACTGAGGGCAACGCAATGTTCATGAACGTAGATGTTCTTCTCCCTGTGCGGCACGGATGCTCTCCTCTGCGTAGAAGCACTAGCGCAAGTTTGGCCACGCTCGCAGCTTTACTTATTTCCTTTGTTGGCCCTGATACCCCCCACTCTGTCCAGAGCACATGTTGTGAATTGTCTGTTTTTGTCAGTGCTTTGTGGTCTGTTGTTTTAATGTCAATGTAGATGCCATTCTCTGTTTTTCCCAGCAGAGGTGGTGGCCCAGATAGTAGTAGTCGTTCCTGTAGTTCCTGTAGTTCATGTATGTCCTGTAGATCCTATAGTTCCTGTAGATCCTGTAGTTCCTGTGTTTGTTTTCCAGCTCCTCGGTGGGTGGACAGTCAGAAGTCCAGAGAGAACAGGAAGAGCACTCTGAGCGACTACTGCCATGCCCTGGTCCAGCTCCCCCCCCACATCTCACGCTGCAAACTACTATCAGACTTCTTCAGGGTACGACGTGACGATGAGAACCCTCCGGCTCCAAACCCGTGAGTACGCAGCAGAGATTTTTCCTCAAAGAAACAAGAACGTTCCATGGTTCCCATGATGTTTTATTGCTGTTATAACCACAGCTGCCACCAGAGGGCGACATAAACACATCAGTACTGGGAAGGTCACAAGTTTTCACTAAAAAACAAGCAAAAAACCTGCTTTCATCCAAAAAAGTTCTGACACAAAACACTTTTTAAAAGTCAAATTAAATTAAATGTTTAGAACTGTTTTTTACAACGGTGCATTAGAGCCACATTAAAATAAAGACATCTGAGCACTACAAGATAAGTCGTAATTCTATGAGAATAAAGTCGTAATTTTATTAGATTAAAGTCATAATGTTTTGAGATTAAAGTCATAATATTTTGAGAATAGAGTTGTTTTTTTGTGAGAATAAAGCTGTATCTTAAAAAACTGCTAATGTTCCCGTGCTCAGAATTCCCAGTGTAAGTGAACACAACAACATTGATATCCCTGAAGACGACCACTTCCTCCCCTTCCTCCTCCACAATAAAATACGTTATTTGCTCCAAATCAGTCTGGTTCTTTGGAACAAACACAAACGTGTGCAAAGTGTCTTTAAAGTCCTTATTTGTTAACGGTGTGAAACATAAAGACTAATATAATCTCATTAAACGTTCCACATTCTCTATAACGTACGAGTGACCCGTGTGTATTTCATTTTCATTTTTGTTAAATTACTTTAATCTCGAAATATTATGACTTTAATCTTGTAGTGTCCAGATTTATTAATTTTTTTCTAATACGTTGTTGTATCTTTCACTTCAGTCACTCCTTTAGTTTCCACTGGTGATTCCACTGATTGTCATAATGACTATAACCACTAGAGGGTGCAAAAACAACTAATTTTCTCTGATATAATTGAATGAATGTGTTCGTTCCTCAGGCTGAACAGAAGTGAGACGTTCGTAGAGTCCAGAGAACTCGCTAGAGGCGTCGCATCCGGTAAGATTAAACAACTATATTAATAATGTAACAATTTAATCACTCAATCAGTTTAAAGCGGTGGTTCTCTAACTTTTTGGGGGTATTTCCCACTTTGAACATGGTGAACTTTAACGTGTGCCCATTGCCCCCCAAATAATCCTTATAAATAACACATTTTCACATTTAATGAACAAACAGAACGTCATATTTTACAAAAACTACATTAAGCTTATCACCTGCATGAAAAACAAATGTAAAAATGCAGGTAAAAACTAAACATTGTTGACAATATGTGACGAAAAGATGTAGAAAACAAAAAATTCAGTGCATGTATGAAATAAAATAACAGGGAACAAATAACATGTTTAATAATGCAACTAATAAATCAAAACTCAAAAACTAAATTAAACTAATCACCTGCAAGTGCAGTCGTCAAAAATACAGGAAGTAAAGAAACTTTGGAACAAAAAGCTTAAGAAAACATAAAAGGATTATTTTTTTAAGTCAGCTATTAAAAGTTTCATTTATTGTTCCACTCAACTTCACATGTCGACCTCATCATTGTTTTTATACTTTAGTTCCATCTTTGCCACCATTTTTGGTCAATTTGAACCATTTTATTAGTGATCTCTTCCCTTTATTCCCCCCGTGTGTGTGTGTGTGTGTGTGTGTGTGTAGAGATCTCAGCTCCGATCCTATTGGACACCTACAGAGTGATCGCAGACTTCCAGAAGACGTCCAAACACGAGCTGAGCGTGAGCGATGACGACCTGGTGGAGATCGTGGAGAAAAACCCCAACGGTGGGAGAAGCCCTCAGGACTTTAGTGTGTGTGTGTGTGTGTGTTGAATGTGTGTGTGTGTGTTGTCAGGCTGGTGGTTCTGTCAGAGTGGGTCAAATCGTGGATGGATCCCAGCGTCGTACCTGGAACCTCTGGATGGACCAGATGAGGCTGAGGATGCAGAGCCTGACTATGAAGGTAGAGACTGTGATCAAAACACCTTTGATCTTAACACAGACGACAATATTAACCAATCAAACAATCACAGTTATGTGTAAAAGTGATGAAATTACAAAGTTATTAGAGGATTTAATGATTTATTAATTCAGTATTAACAACTTCTAGAATGTCTGCCAGTCTGTCCCATAATAATATAATATAATATAATATAATATAATATAATATAATATAATATAATATAATATAATATAATATAATATAACATAACATAACATAACATAACATAACATAATATAATATAATATAATATAATATAATATAACATAACATAACATAACATAATATAATATAATATAATATAATATAATATAATATAATATGATATGATATAATATAATATAATATAATAATAATATAATATAATCTAATAATTATAATATAATATAATGTAATATAATATAATATAATAAAATGTAATATAATATAAAAATAATATAATATAATATAATATAATATAATATAATATAATATAATAATTATAATATAATATAATGTAATATAATATAATATAATGTAATGTAATGTAATGTAATATAATATAATAATAATATAATATAATAAAGTTTTCACAGGTTAATGAAGGATTTTATCAGTAAATCAGTTAAAAGCTAATGTGTGTGTCACTGCCCCCTTGTGGCCTCTGGAGGGGCTGCAGGAAGTTATTCTAAAGAAATTCTTCATATAACAGAGCTCTAAATAACACACACACACACACACACACGACAAGATCTATAAAGCTTGTTGTCATTTAATCTGAAGTTAATCACTGTGTGTGTGTGTGTGTGTGTGTGTGTGTGTGTGTGTGTGTGTGTAGGAGAGCCACACATCAGTGTACAGGCCTACAGGGCTGAGCAGGATGATGAGATTTCTCTGGAAGTCGGTGAAACTGTGTCTGTCATCCATAAACTACTGGATGGGTGGTGGGTCGTTAGGTAACTACCAGCACATGACACAGCGCCCCCTGCTGACCTGGGGTCAGAGAGGAGGGAACGTAGAGATGAGGCTTCACGTTTCATCACTTATCATAACTCAGCAGATATGATGTGAAAAAGATGTTTCACTTCTGGAAGAACACAGGAACATGTGTACATTTCTGAGTAGCTGAATCCATTTTTAATGGGATTCACTAATGGTTCCCACTCAAAATCAATAAATCCAAGATGGTCGCCATCATTGTTGCCAATTTGGATATTTTGTCATAACTCAGATATCTACATCTAAAGTTTGAGTTTAATCGTTGTTCATGTTGGCAGGTGCTGCAAAATAAACACATGCACCAGGATCACAATGGATAGAATCTACCTGAGAAATAAATGGAAATAGATATATTAATTCATTAATTATTCCTATAAAATGCATCTTTGTCATACACAGTTGTGGCTGCAAATAAATCACAATTTAGCTCTTTTCCACGTGTAAAGTGTTGTGGTGGCCATCTTATATCTTACTCTGGATGTAATTTACAGTATTTTAAGCTATTTCATGACAATCATTGTCCCCAAAAACATACATTTTGCCACAAAGATCATGTTTCTACGTCTAACAGAACCAAAGTTATACTAAGATTGAAATTAGCAATACTGATGGCGGCCATCTTGGATTCCTTGATTTTAAGTATGAACCATTGGTTTACCAGCGTGATCTCATTAAAAATACCCATGTACACATTTTAATGGTTTCTTCCAGAAGTCAAACATCTGAGCCTAATATTGCTATAAATCTGCTGGGCTAACGCTGAGAAAGACACACACACACACACATCTGTAACTAGCAATCTGCTTTCTGATTGGGTAGGGTTTGTGACTGTGACATCTTTGTGTGTGTGTGTGTGTGTGTGTGTGTGTGTGTGTGTGTGTGTGTGCAGGCGAGGCGATCAGACTGGACACTTTCCTTCAATGTTCTTGCAGAAAAGTGGGAACCAAGAATCCCAGAGCATCAACCCACGTGGTCAGAAACCGCCCCCACGCAGGTGACACTGACTTCCTCTGTGACGTGTGTGTGCATGACACCCTGTGTCAGATATAAAGACATGATGTGTTTCTATCAGGTGTGTAAGGATTTATTCAACCAATGATTCTATTCCAATCATCATTTAAAAAAGAAAAGACAAACTCAAATCAACCTTACAAATAGTTTAAACTCAAACTGCACATTTAATCATTTATCACCAAGTAAAGTTACACAATATTATATATGGATGTAAATGAACCCTGTGGCTATAATACGGCATGTTTACGTCTGTTTTGTTGTTTCAATGCAGATGTTCATTAATGTGCATTATTCCTATTAAATAAAATAATAAATAAATACATGTTTTTCTTTGTCTGAATGGCTTCAGGCTTTAATGGATGGTTATACCATGGCCTCGAGTTACATTCAGATGTTGTAGTAAATCAGGTTAATGTGTTTCTATTATTGGTATGAGAATAACTCACTGACTTTTCTCTACATGTGAACACACAGATGTGAACACACAGATGTGAACACACAGATGTGAACACAGATGTGAACACACAGATGTGAACACACAGATGTGAACACACAGATGTGAACACAGATGTGAACACACAGATGTGAACACACAGATGTGAACACACAGATGTGAACACACAGATGTGAACACACAGATGTGAACACAGATGTGAACACAGATGTGAACACACAGATGTGAACACACAGATGTGAACACACAGATGTGAACACACAGATGTGAACACAGATGTGAACACACAGATGTGAACACACAGATGTGAACACACAGATGTGAACACAGATGTGAACACACAGATGTGAACACACAGATGTGAACACACAGATGTGAACACAGATGTGAACACACAGATGTGAACACACAGATGTGAACACAGATGTGAACACACAGATGTGAACACACAGATGTGAACACAGATGTGAACACACAGATGTGAACACACAGATGTGAACACAGATGTGAACACACAGATGTGAACACACAGATGTGGTTGAAACAGGTTCAGCTTGAAGACATGTTGGCTTCATTCTGATCAGGTCTTCTTTCTTTGGTCAGATTAAAGTTCTTCTCTCGCTGTGACGTCTAAACCAGTCCCAGCGCCCCCTATTGATTAATCAGAGTATTGAAGCACATACTGTACTTTATCCATTTTATTCCACTCTTATTTACATGGATTTTTAGCAGATTTAGGAAATATCTTTATATTCTGAGTTTTTTTTTACCTCAACTGTGTCGCTGCGTTTGTGTTGAAACATTTGTGACTATTGGTCACTTCTTCTCCTCATGTTTTATCAGATCAACCATCAGAAACGCTAAGAGCATCCATAACAAGCCTCGGCAGCGTCTGAGCCAGGACACGTACCGTAGGAACAGCCGACGCTTCCTGCAGCAGAAGAAGAACAGCAGCGGGCGCCGCCCCCCCAAGTCACCGCTGACCGAGAGGAAGAACCAAGGTACGGGAAACCAGCGGGACTGTCTGAGTGCTTTTATTTTGAAAGTTTATGTGCTGAACCCTGTTCGCCGTCTGTTCTTACACACACAGAGAACATCCCTGAATCGTCCTCCTCCGACACTGAGCAGAAGAAGGAAGTCCCGCCGGTTCCTCCTCGACCGAGCACTGAGCTCATCATGGAGCGCTGCACCATTAGCACGTGCAAGAAAGTCAGCGTGCACATGTCACAGGAAGCTAGCTGAGAAGCTAAGCTAACTGAGGACTCAGCTTTACCTTCATTTGCTCCGTTTATGTCATATTCTCATTTATTTCTCAGCAAACCCGTGACCTTTGACCTTTGCTTTGTGATTTTACTTTATAACAGTGGTTCTCAAACTTTTTTGGGTATTTCCCATTTTGAACGAAGGTGAACTTTTAAGCCCCTCCTACACTCATTGCCCCCCAAATAATCCAGACAAATAACATATTTACAAATCTATTGAACTGAACAAGTAACGTCATATTTTATAAAAAATCAAAAAGTACATTAAACTAATCACCTGCATGAAAAACAAATGTAAACGTGCATTAGTCAAAAATTAGAAGAAAAAAAAGGAAATCCAGTGAATGAGTGAATGAAATAAACTAACAGGGAACAAGTAGTAGCATTATTGTTTCATAATGCAAATAACATATTTCACAAATAAATTACAATTAAAAAACTAAATTAAACTAATCACCTGCATGAAAAACACATTTAAAAATGTTAGTTAAAGACTAATAGTTAATTAGTTAAAAGATACAGGAAATATAGGAACATTGTTTAAAATCTGTGGCAAAAATATTAAGAAAACCAAAAAGGAAATATTTTAAGTCATTTTAAATCATTATTTTTACACTTTAGTTCTATTTAGTTCCTGCTCAATATCTAATGCAATTCTAATCATTTCCTGCTCTTTTAATTTCTGCTACATTTATAGCTTCTCATTATTACTTTATATGTGTGTAGCCGTTTTATTTTGTGTTATTGATCTCAGAAAGAAGGCATTTAGAAAGTTTAATATAATGAATGTATTTAAGGAAATAACTCGTATTGTGATGTTTTGTTTTTAATAAAGAATGTTTCACATCAAACCATCCATTGGAGGAGCCTGTGAATTACTTTCATCCTAAATAATAAAAACATACATCATGTAACAAAGTAAAAGAAGAAAAGGTGACTTTGACCCCGACGTGATTTGAACACGCAACCTTCTGATCTGGAGTCAGACGCGCTACCGTTGCGCCACGAGGTCGGTTATGATTAGTTGCTCACTGCCCTTTATAAAGAAACCTAATCAATATGTGAACATGTAACGTGTGGTGAGTAGATGATGTCAGTAATTCGTGTCTTTTTAGTGAAATCACGGATGTTTGAGTCACTTTCAACAGCTGGATTCGGTTCATGTTTGTATTATTGATGTGTTTTTTTTCATAAATTTATCAAATTCTCATAGATCCCTGGTGGTCTAGTGGTTAGGATTCGGTGCTCTCACCGCCGAGGCCCGGGTTCGATTCCCGGTCAGGGTACTAATTTTATCTGTTCATTTTAGTGACTATGAGCATTAGACAGTTTCTCCTTTTGCTTAAATTTCCAACAACAATAAAAGTTGCCAGTGAGAGGCCGATGATTTATTACGTCTAGAATCTTATTTTTTATTTATTTATTTATTTTTTTAACCACCAAATGCCTCTATTTTTTAATTTTTAAAACCAAGTTAAAGCTGGTCTTTTTCTCTGCGTATGACTGAGATCGCGGTTTTTAATCATGTTGTTGTTGATTTAATGTTTTACTGCTGATTTTAAATGTTTTCATTAATTTTTTAAACTGTTGAATATTTTCTGCTGCACTTTTTAATCATGTAAAGCACATTGCATCGCTATACAATTACATGTTCCTCGCCTTGCCTAATTTGATTTATATTAGAAGAGTTTGAAGAAATAATAACAATTAAAAAAAAATCTTTAACTTTATTTATTAAAAGGAAAAAAATATTATTATTGAATATTAATTTTTACATTATTATTTAAAATCATCCAACGATTATTATATAATGATTTTAAAAACAATTATTTAAAATAGCATTTTAAATAAACAAATAAAAAACTGTTCAGCAAGCGGTATAAAGTCACACATTTGTCTAATCTGTGTCTTAATGAAGGGTAATGTAAACTTATATAGTTATGAATATTCAAATATTGAAGCAAATAATAACAATTGTAATAACGCACACAAAAAAACTACTTTAAACTGACGGCCCCTGAAGGCAGCACCGTACGCTCCCGCCCTACGTTGCAGTGACGTCATAGCGCAGACAGAAACAAACATGGCGCCGCGAAAGTTAAGCAAACTGTAGGAAGTGTTTTTAAACGGACTGTTCCATGTTTAGTTTGACTTTACGGACTTTGACGCATTAACATTAACTCAGATTTACGTCACGAAAGGTATTCACGAGTTAAAGTAAAACATGTCACGTGCTTTCCGTTCAAACAAACCGCAGGTCTCGTGGGCTGAAGGTTGAGATTTACGGAGTTTGTTCGTGAATTGAAGACTTTTTAGGGATGAGAGGAAGACGATTAGGAGCATCTTCATCCTCAGGTAGATCAGGTAAGTGAGAAAGATAAAGTCTAACTAACTCAGAGTTAGTTTAACCTGACTTGACTGAAGCCAAGTTTGGCTAATTTCATAACTCCTCATGAACAGAAATTCTGTGTTAATTCATATTTTATATTATATCTATAAAAATGGGGACAGGATCAGCAAACTCAGAATAACTTAATTCTGAATTAAGTTAATCCAAACCAGGGGAAATTTACAACATCATCCTGTGAAATGTAGTCTAAATGAATCCCAAACTCAGGCTTATTCAAGCCTTTGCAGTTAACTACATCAGGGGTTCTCAACCTTGGGGTCAGGACCCCATTTTGGGTCGTGAGACTCTGGGAGACATCTCTTTTTAATATATTTTTGCTACATTTCTCACATTTCTGACACTTCTACATCACATTTATTGACTTTTCTACACATTTTTCTACTTTCCAGACATGTTCATCACTTATAAACCATTTCTACCACTTTTACACCTAATGTCACATATGTTGACCCATTATTGTCACTTTTAACCTCTTTTCACCAGATTTCAAGATTATTTTTTGCAATTTAACCACATTCACCATTTGTCATTTCCATAATTTACCAGTTTAAACTAATTGTTCCAGTATTGACACTTTGAGCTCTTTTTACCACTTTTTCTGTCTGTTTTTGTTCACTCTATTTTACAACTTTTAACCAATTTCTGTGGTTAAAATCTCATTTCACCACCTTTTCCAACATTTTTGGTCACTTTAAACCCATTTTATTAGTGATTAAAACCAGGATTTACATTTGAACATCTCTGTTTGTCTCAGTTCATCAGGAGACGAGCAGGAAACGAGCGTTCAGAGACGTTTCCTCCAAGAATCAGCAAACTAGTGACGACACGCAGGATAACAACGAGGTAAACAAGACTTTCAGTTTAAAATGTTCTACATAAAGATAAATGTTAACAGTTAGAAATGAAAGAGATGCTCACTGACAGGATTCACGTCTTCATCTGCACCATTCTGTTTGTGCTGAGTCAGCCATTACCACCATCACATGTATCCAAACTTTAATTAGGCAGACATCTTTCTTCTTTCTTTTAATGCTTAAAACCTCCACTTTTGTGTTTTTAAACATTTTTGCTTTTTTTCTATGATTTTGTACATTTTTGTACTTTTGTGTGTTTTTTTTTTTTTTTAGTTATGTGCATTTTTGTTGTTGTTTTGTAGTATTTTACTGTCATTTTGTGTATTTTTTGTGAGTAATTTTGTTCATTTCTATATTTCTGTTAAGTGTAAGTAAGTGTCATCTTGTGTGTTACGGACTTATTGTCAGACTGTGGCTGTTGTCGTCTCTTAAAGCTCCGCCTCCTTCTATTCCAGGATGAGCTCCAGAAGCTCCTCCCAACCAAACGAAGGAAGGAGCGTGAGAACCAATCCCAGGCTGGAGGTGAGTGAAACGTTAAGCCCCTCCCTCCCGTCAGGAGGCTGATGTGTGGCGTTTTCCTCCAGGGATGTCTGAGAAAGAGGAGGAGGAGATGAAGCTCGCTCTGCGTCTCAGTGAGCAGGAGGCGGGGTTATCGGCACTCCGCCTCCAGCAGGAGGAGGAAGAGGAGGAGGAAGCTGTGATGAGAGCCATCCATCAGAGCGTGAGTGTTTCAGCTAACACATGATAGAGTAGGAGGAGCATGTGTAGGGTCAGAGGTTGAAGGAGGTGTCCTAGCTACAGTGTCTAACGTGTTCCCCTCCTCCTCCTCCTCCCCCTCCTCCTTATTATTATTATTCTCCTCCTCCTCCTTATTATTCTCGCCCTCCTCTCATCACAGATGGTCGGTGACACAGAGGCGTGTCCTGGTAAGCCCCTCCCCTCGCTGAGCGCTGGCTCTTCCACCAGGTGGTCCAGGAGGAGGGCGTGTCCTGACGACAGAGGCTCAGGTGAGTCTGACTCAGCTGTGTCTCGTCCAATCACAGCAAAGCTCAGACTGCGTCACTTTTTCTCCAGGAGCTGAAAACAGGAAGTGTGTGAAAAAGAGGAGAGTGCGAGGAGGAAGTCCTGCTCCACAGTCTCAGCAGGTCAGTGTCACAGGTTAACACGGTGACCATTCTAACCCTAACCTTCACTCCTCTGTTCCTTAGAGCTCTGACTCCACCCACATCGAGGACTCGCCCCTCCATAGGTCACCCGTCTTCCCGCCCACCGGCCGCACAGCTGAAGTCCACGTGGACCGTCTGAACCAGGACGCTCTGCAGACCTGCTCGCCCCCAGGCTCCGCCCTCTTCTCCCAGGACAGCTGGACGTCCACTCAGACGCCCGAGCGATCTCAACGGCGAGCCCCAAATAGCCCCGTGTTCACCAGGGAGGATGCTCAGAGCCTGGTTCATCAGACCAAAGCGTCTCCCGTGTGCTTCCTGTCCTCGTCTCCAGACAGTGTCACTCCGTCTGTGGCGTCCATCAGTCCCGTCTTTCCAGGGTCACCATCACACCCTCATCCTCACGACAAAAGCAACCAAAGCGACCGCCCGCACAACATGA
Source organism: Gouania willdenowi (assembly GCF_900634775.1). Taxonomy (NCBI): domain Eukaryota; kingdom Metazoa; phylum Chordata; class Actinopteri; order Blenniiformes; family Gobiesocidae; genus Gouania; species Gouania willdenowi. The sequence goes on along the minus strand of NC_041057.1, from coordinate 669,551 downwards.
AACACAAGCGTCCGGTGAGTGGGGTCACCTGAAATTGCGGAAAAATTAAAACAGCTTTTGGAATTTTTTTAATTTTCTTTTTTTTAATCAAAGCAACACACAATCTGATATTTACGTAAAAACATTAGGGCCACTAGAAGAAAAACAAGATGAGAATAAAACAGTTAAGACCAAAAAATAAATAAAAAAAATTAAACCAAAAAAATCAAGACTAAAAAAAGAACAAAAAAACTAAAATTAAAATAACACTTGTGATTATTTTTCTTTCACTGCTGGATCTGTGTTTTTAAATTCTACCATACTTTTTTACTTTCACTTTGTGAAATATAAATCTAGTTTTACTATAATCCAATAAAAAAAAAAAAACTCAAACGTGATCAAAAACTAATTCTAGAAATAAAATGTCTTTGGGGTCACCACAAGTCCTTGATATCAAAATGAGATTCTTTAAAATGTGTTATCATTCATTATTATGATGATTATAGATGTTTTTAATAGTTTTATCAGATAAATGTTGTAGGAGGACAAACGGGGGAGTTGAGCCTAAAAAGTTTGAGAACCACTGCTTTACAAAACGTCACACAGTGAGCCCAGCTAGTCAGTGCTCATTGGCTGTCAGTCAGTGAGGGGGCGGGTCTTCACTGTTCAGTGTTTGTTTGATTTGAAGCTCAAAACGTTTCCTGTTTCAGACTCTCTGTAAAGCAGATCTTTCCACTTCTCCTCAGTCAGGTATGACATCATCATCATCATCATCATCATCTTCATCTTCATCAGCCTGTGTGTTTGTGTTTCAGAGGAGGAGCTAAGTGACATGACGCTGGTGTTGTCTGACCACGACGAGGATGACGTCACGGTATGAAGTCCATGGCTCCGCCCCCTCAGGGTGTTTCCATAGGATCAAAAATCCACCTTTTTTTCAGACCCTGTCATTCTTTTTCTCACTTTCAGGAAATTAATTCAAACAGAAAATGTTTTCAGAAAAATCATTAAAAAGTTTGTTTTGAACTGAAACGAAAAGATAAAATATGTTTATTTTATCTCTGTGAGCAGCCCGTGGCCTCTCCCAGCCCCGTGTTTCCTCAGGAAGTTCCCATGGCGACGTGCAAAGAGACGGACTCACTGAGCAGGTGAATGAACGTCCCTCAGAGGAGGCCCCGCCCCCTTTACATGCTAACGATCCGTGTGTTCTCCTGTTCCAGACTCAGATCCTCTCATGGTGAGCGCGTGCAGACGGTTCGTTACCACTGGGGCGTTCCGTTCTGTCCGCGGGGGGAGGAGCCTGACGCCTACACACAGGTAACTGAACAATCACAGTGTGTGCGTCGTCACACTGAGTTTAGAGCTCAGCACTGACAGGAGGAGTCTGTGGCCACGCCCCCTCACTGACAGACTAGTTAGCATTCGCATTAGCCGGACTCAGTCTTAGTCAAACTATGTGTGATGCTGCAGGTGTTCTAAACCAGCTGGTGAGTGTGTTACCTGGTGACTACACAACGTTTTCTAAACGGTCTTCCATCTTTCCATGAGACCAGGAAACATTCAAAACGATGCAGTAAACATGCCAGGCCAACAGATAGATGTGATTGATCAATAAACCAAAATAATCACAGACAGTAGAGCTTTAATCACACACAAATAAAACTGATCTTTCTTTAAGCCTCAACCTGCTGCTGTCAACACTATTCACATTAGTGTGTGGCACACACACACACGTAACACACACACACGTAACACACGCAGCTACACAACGAGTCAAGAACAAGTAATTTATAGTTTTTTAATGTCATTTATTCATCCATTCACCTCCTCACCATCCATTAGTGTTTCTCTCTCTAATCCAATCACATCACATGACCTTTCGTTCACCTGCAGTGCCTGAATCCAACCAGTCTGTGTTAGAAAGAGAGAAATGAGCAGCTCTGTGATTGGTCAGAATAAAATGTCTTCATTGACCCTAGTGATGATAAAGGAGTTAAATTCACAACAAACGTGTTCCTGTGAACATGCCCGTGTTTCTGGTTACCATGGAGATGGAGAGAGAAGCCTTTTCAAAAGCTTCCACTCTGGAGGACGTTTTTTCAAACAGACCAAAAGCTACAAAACGTAAGCGTTTTCACTAGAAAACGTTGTTGTGTAAACAGGACTTTAGTGTTAGCTGATCATCAGGTAACACGATCACCAGTTTGATCAGAGCAGCAGTGAAGCTGGACCTGCTGATGGTGTTTGATCTCTGTCATTAAAGGTGCAGTCTGTAACTCTCTGATCCCTCGCTCCCCCTCCCTCCCCGCTGTTCTCTTGCCCTGTTTCCAAACTTTGCAAAGTCCCTCCCTCAGAGGAGCTAACAAGCTAATGTTAGTCTGACAGCAACATCACAGTAAAATAACATGCTCTGTTAAAAACATATTACTGCAGCACTTCTCTATGTGCACACACCTCAGCAGCAGCAGCAACAACACAGTGTCACTTAAAGCAGCCCACACAGAGGCTGCTGCTGCTGCACACCTGAACAACACATGCACTACAGAGTTCTAGTGTAACAATTACAAATCAAACATAATGTAAATCAAGCAGCAGTAATTACCTAGTTTCATGTAAAACTGTCCTTACATAGTGACAGCTTTAGCAAATATGACAAAGACTCAGTTTTCTAAGAGTTGCAGACTGCACCTTTAAGGATGAATCTCTGGCATTGTCCATGTGCTCATCAGGTGATCGTGGATCAGCTGGAGTTTTATGAGAAGAGTCTGAAACAGGCTCAGAGGTTCCTGCTGAGGAAGGCTGAGTGGGGTGAACCGGTGCTGCCACGCTCTGAGGTACGACAGGAGGGGGCGGAGCTTCAGAGGGAAAGAAAAGAGAAAAAACAACATTTTTATTTGAACTGAACTTTGAGTGAAAGGATGAAACAGATGAACTTTGACCCTCTGACCCCCGTCCTCTCACTCATTCTGTCTTTACAGTGGTTTCGTTGGATCACGTATCGTTAGCTTAGCATGTAGCAGAGTTGAATTTAATTTCTTCTGATTCATCCTGATCTTTGTTTCATTTTGTAGAGTTCTTCGTCTCCTGAACAAACATCTGAGTCTCCTCCTGTCTGTGGAAGGTAACGCCCACTTAATGAGCATTAATGATGAGCTGCTGATATTCATCATGTGATCATTGGACACAGATGGAGAAACAGAACGCAGCAGGAAGAGGATAAGAACGAGGAGGGAGAGGAAGCAGAAGTGGAAAAGGAGGAAGTGGAAGTGGAGGAGAAGTGTGACGTAGATCAGATACAGACTGATGAGTGTCAGGTTTGTCCAGGTGCTGCTCAGCTCTCCTTCAACTTTTTCATCTAGACCCACTGGGACCAGTTAAAGGTCTGAGTTCACTTTGATCTCCTCGTCCAATCAGAGACGCCTCAGAGTGACGTGCAGGAGGAGGAGGAGGAGGAGCAACACGCCACGAAGGACGTCAGTGAGACCGCCTACTGTCACGTGACCTTTATCAGAGAGCCAATCACTGCATTCATTAACCACTGACTCTTTACCGCCCTTTTAGGATTACATTTCCACTTCCTGTAAATCTGCAGCAGATACAGATCTTCTACTTTTACCAGACTCTGGAGCTGTGCTGCAGCAGTTCAACAAAAATAAGCCAGTGCAGGACAGGAAGTAGTGCATAGACACAGAATAAAATATCCAGTTTATTTTCAAAATAAAACACATCTATTTGGGTCGTTGAATGGCTGACACGCTGATGCCATGTTTGACCTATTTTAAAAACGTCAATGAGAGAATCAGGATCAAAGCTGGAGCTTTGCTTCCAAACTCCTCCTCTCATTGACCTCCAGCTTTTTTCAGGCGCTAGGGGGCGGGGCTACACCCTGGATAGATATTTCACATATCTATAGGAGCACAGTAGATCTACAGGACACTAGGACCCAGTGGAGTCACTACAACTCCATGTGGATTAGAGAGATCTGCTGAGTCATCACTATTACAGATACACACCCACTGACTTACAGGACAATAAAAAGACTCATTGACTGACTCACTCAGTGACTTGTTTGATAAACGTTCTGAGTAGGCGTGTCCTATGAATCCTTCAGGACAGACGGAGCGCTGACTCTCCTGATCATGATCACACTCCTCCTGCAGATGAGCAGAAACAACAGGAAGTGGAAGAAAAGGAAGAGGAAAAGGAAGTGATGGAGGAGGAAAACGGTAAGGAAACAAACGTTCCTCTAAAAGCTCCAACAAACCTCAGAGGCTGAAAGGTCGTCGTCTTTTAGCGTCTCAGGTCAGAGGTCAGGGACGTGAAGCTGTGAGGGACGATGACGACCAATGCTGCTCCTCACCAGAGCTCCAAGACGCCTCCACCGTAGCCCTGGTAGACTGTCCTCTGTGTCAGAGGTCGTTCAGCGTCCATGAGGTGGAGAGACACGCAGCGTACTGTGATGGACAGGAGGACGGAGTCCACAGAGCCCCGCCTCCTAACAACACAGGTACACAACTAACGCACACTCAGCAGTATCTACCAAAACCATTTGAACATTACAGTAAAAAATACACAAATGTAAAAAAAACTAGCAAAAATAACCACAAACGCACAGTCAGCAACGCTCAGACGTCAGCGCGTGTTTGTGGGTGGAGCTTAAAAGACTGAACGTTAGCGGATGATGTTTTTGTTTTCCGTGCAGTGAAGGTGAATCCTCGCAGGATGAGAACGAGGCGTGCCGAGGTATCTGCAGAGGGAGCTCACGGCAGCAGGTCAGCACTGACTCCGCCTCCTTTGATACTCCTGATTGTTTGTTTACATCAGAACTTTGACAAATGACAGTAACTAAAGATTACTTTAAAAAAGTAAAAATATTAACAGAATATTTAAATTTGAAGTTTTTTCGTTTTAATTTAAAAACTAAAAGGTTTTGGTTTTTCGCTTTCAGTTTTTTTTGGATGTTTTTCATGTTTTAACTAAAGTTTTTTTGAAGTTTGTCACTAGTTTGATCTTTTTTTCAACCACAGCTTTTTAAGTTTTTGATGCAATAATTGTTCACTGACTGACTTCCTGTGAGAACAGGAAGCTGGAGTGCTGCTACGTGTGTCAGCAGAACTTCCCTCTGAAGGACTACAGCGCCCACGTGGAGCGATGCATCCAACGCCACAGCAGCAGCAGCCGACCGACAGCGGTGAGAACGCTGGTCACTGATCAGTCCTCTGACACTATTTCTCATTGAACCGTTGTTTTCTCTCACCGTGGACACCACGCAAAGGAAACATGTCGTTGGCCCAGGGGGCGGAGTCAGATCTTTAAAGCTTTTTTCGGACGCAGGAAACGTCAGCGTAGGGTGATCAGCTGATTAATGTGAGCGTTCCTATTGGTTAATTGCATTTTGACTTCATCACAGGAGAGAAATCTGCTGTCAGCGCTGGACGAAACGGAGAAAACGGGTGAGTTTAGTTCATTTAGATACAGCAGTGGTTCTCAACCTGTGGTTCTCACTGTAGCTGAAGGTGGTTGAACACAGACATGAACATTGAAGAACAGTCATGTGGAGACAGGACCATCTATAAGGGGGAATAAAGGAGAGATTTTTGGGGTCCATCCATAAAGTCAGTAAAATGATGGTCCATTGTTCTATGAATCTGTCATAACCACATTTATTTATTCATCTGTATAATATCCACTGTTATCCAGGAACGTTTATTATTATTATTATAGTCATCTTAAAGATGGAAATCCTGGTTTTAATCACTAATAAAATGGTTCAAAATGACCAAAAATGGTGGAAAAGGAGGTGAAATGGGATTTTTTTCTTTTTTTAACACAGAAATTGGTTAAAAGTTCCAAATTGTGGAAAATGGAATTTAACAATGTAGGAAAAAATAGTTTAAACTACCAAATAATGGACATGGCAAATCCTGAATGTGGTTAAATTGGCAAAAATAATCATAAAATATGGTAAAAAAAAAGAGGTTAAAAGTGACAATAATGGATCAACTTATGTGACATTAGGTGTAAAGTGGTAGAAAAGGTTTATAAGTGATGAACATGTCTGGAAAGTGGAAAAAATGTGTAGAAAAGTCATTAAAATGTGATGTAGAAGTGTCAGAAATGGGAGAAATGTAGCAAAAATACATTAAAAGGAGCAAAAATATGGAAAGAAAAAGTGATGAAAATAGGTTAAAATATGGTGAGTTTGGTGGAGAAACAAATTAAAAACGAGCTCAAATTGTTCAGAAAATATTCTTAGTTTCTTAAAGGCATCTGGGAACCCCCTCACAGTGTCTCACGATCCCAAATGGTGTCCTGACCCTAAGGTTGAGAACCCCTGCATTAGTGGACCATCAGCCATATATAGATGTGTAGTTTTTAAAGATGTTTTTATTCCCACAGGGGGCGCTGCGTCTGGATCTAAAGCACCTGTGAGGTGAGCTGCTCTCCTTCCTTTAGTTTCAGAATAAAAGACCTGAATAACATTTTTTATTTAGTTATTTATGCATTAAAGTTTGTTTTGAAAGTCATCATGTGGATATGTTGGTCATTTTCTGTGTTTTTGAAGTCATTATGTTTTTGGTCATTTTGTGTGTCGTCATTTCGTCTTTTCATTTTTGTATTTTTGCGTGTTTTTTTTCTTCAGTAATTGTGTGTATGTTTATCTGGTTTGTGTGTTTGGGGGCCGCGCAAAAGTAAGCGGAGGGCCGCAAGTGGCCCCCGGCCCGCCAGATGCCAATGTCTACTTTAAAACATTCAATCTGCATAAAATAATAAATGGAAAAAGTTAAAAGAAAATCATAGATTAAAGAAATAAAATCATCCCTGAATTAAATAATAAATAAAACAATGGATAATATGAATGAAATGTGACTAAATAAACTTTCCTCTTTTGCTCTTATTTAATGTGCTTTGTCTCCTCCTGCTGGTCAGGGAGTGTAAATGCAGAGGTTAAAACCTGTTCCTGGTCTGTGATCCTCCTCCAGGGACGTCATCGACCTCCTCAGTGATGATGATGATGATGATGATGAAGGAGAGGTGATGTCAGGTTTCAGAGTCAGTGATTCTCCAATCAGATCCTTCACTCCCATCTCAGAGGCGTCCGACTGCCTCATCGACTTCACACACCACAAACCATCAAAGATGAGCCGCAGACGGAGATGACCTTTGATCCCAGCACCGTTTGGTAACCATGGAGATGGCGCTATCCTTCACATGTTTTTTTTTTCAATTAGCGATGACTTCAGGGAAGTTTGAACAATGACGAATAAACACTTTGACTTGCTGTGTGTGTGTGTGTGTGTGTGTGCGCTCGCGTGCGTCTCAGAGTAAATGCACAAAATTACACCAAAAACACAAAAGTCAACATTTCTCTAATAAGACAACAAAATTATAAAAAAAATAGCAGAAATATACATGATGATACAATTCACAAACTCTTTGTTGATTCCTGTTAAAGCTTTGGTCATTATTCCAATGTGTATTGGGGCGGGGCCACAATTTGTTAATGAATTAATTTTATATTTCAACCTTTTAATTAAAAATGAAATGTTTTTTTATACCTTGACGTGAATTTAAGAAATACATTTTGTTTTTATTGTTTGGATTTTTTCTATTGGCTGAGGAATACAGACCCCTTAACTCACTCAGTGCCATTGACGAGATATCTTGTCATTTGCATTTTTTCACGGGGATTACTAGAAAACACCCTGGCGGAGGTCTCTCATCAATAAGCTGTGGGGTGTTGTAGTGACCAACTGTGTCCTGAAGATGGCAGCGGTGCACCTTTAGATGAGAGATTAGCCACTGACGCTACCCAGCAAAGGAGGAAGAAGCAGGAAAAAAATGAGATAATGGCGCTATGAATTGATATTGTGATGTATCCAGCAGCTCACAGCTCCACATACTAACATAGAACATGAGTGGATTATTGATAATGTTGTGATCGTGAGATAAAACCATCAACTAACCGGGCTAAACGGTCATCGCTGTGTGTCAGAGGAGGGGGTGGAGGTGGGTACAAAAAACGGGCAGTTACACTGTATGTCTGGGAGGATGAGGAAGTTGAGTGTGTGCAGACTGACGGGAGAGAAAGTTGGAGGAACGGTAAGAAACAGTAAAAAATCCATTCAACTCTGACCCAGATAGATAAATAATAATTTTGCCATCAAAAGCCCGGTCTGTGTTTTTTTAGTTTTAAATAAGAAAACAATGTTCAGATGTTAGAGTTGTCACTAAAGCAAAAAAAAAAAAATAGCTTTTACAAAAAGGCTTTTTTCTCAGCTTTTTGCTCTGAATCTGAAGATTTGTGTAAAACTTGCTCTATTCAACGGCTGATTACAAAAGAATGAAACAAGCCAGAAACAATTTTTTGATGAAAGTAGAGGCTTCAATCTTTCAGAATCTGGTGTCAGATTTCAGATAGTCATAGTAGAAAATATACTGTGGGTCTTTAAAAATCAGTCAAAATGCTCAAAAACGGCTGGAACTGAGGGGGTAGAAAATCTCAGAATGGCTGGAACTGAATGAGTTAATGGTCCACGTCACGAGTGACATCACAACTCTAGCTGGAGGCATAAACAGGAAATGCTGCGACTAAAAACTGGAGGCTAGTTGTTTAGAAGGCTCTGATTTAAGTGCCTGCCTTTTTAAGAGGCACTCAGTTTCAGTGAGCAGTGTGCACGTGACCGATAGTTGAGTTTGGCAGTTGTCCAAGTAAGAGAGTGATTCGGATGTTGCGCTAGTTTCTGTCCTTTAAAACCTTCTTCTGAGTTGTGTGCAGTTCCTACTCCTGTTCCTGTTCCTGTGTGCTCCAATTTGTCTATAGTCCATGACCAGAAAGTAAGTCACCATCTATGTTTTAAGTTCATGCTATGTTGATCAGTGTATAGGCTAACAGCTATGATAATGTCATGCTAACCCACTTATATAACACTGTTTACTGTGTCAGAGTTCACGGTGCTGTTATAACTGCTGGGGAAAATCTATTCAATAATATTTTTGGCAAGGAGAGGGTGCTATTACCTATCACATTGATTCAGTTTAAATGTAGAGCTTCATTTACACAGAAGAGTGAATGTGGGTCATTTATTTTTCCCTTTGGTTGTAAATTAGAGATAATTTGGAGTAATTGAGCCTTTTTGATGTTGATGTAACAGAATGTTATATCAGCTGTTCACAGCTTTGTATTTGCTTTACATATAATTGTTTATTTTTGTCATGTTTGTTACAGACTATACAATATTAGAACTACTCCAACAAATAGCATTTAATCTGCTGTTAATTGGAATAAAATACAGCTGGAACACACTCCAATTAAAGAGAAAGGACGTCTCATCTCTTCATTCACATGTAGCTCGACTTTCGAGCAAACTACCTGCCGAACAACGTGCTGACTTCCGTCGATACCAATTCAAGCACCCTGGGGCTACCCACTACTTAATCGATTTATCAGAATGGCTCCGCTATGAGTCATGGTCCCAGGGTTTCGACAGCCATGCCATGGGATGAAGCACCAAAGAAAGGCAGAACGTGCGAATAGATTCACGCCATCCAAGACAAACAGTGACAGTCCTGCATGGTGCTGGAGTATCAAAGAGAGAGTTCAGCTAATAATAAAGCCAAGAGTAAAGTTTACTGAGCCTACTGTGATAGTAATGAACACTACCTGAGTCAGTGTAGCAATGTTGCTACATTATCAAAAGACCAGCTCAGAGAGTGGATCCAGGTTAACAGACGGTGCTGGTGCTGTGCACGAACCCATCAGGCAGCCCAGTGCACATTGTAGAAACCCTGCAACATCTGTCAGGGAAAACACCTCCCGGCCCTCCACGAGATAAACCTGAGACCAGAGAAAAGTAACGCACCAGCAAAGGAAGAGAGCTGCTTAACCAGCTCAGCCTCCGACTCGCTCTACCTCGACCGACCTGGAGCAGAGAATCAGTTCTTGTTAAAGATTGTTCCGGTGCTTGTGCATTATGGAGAACGGACGTTAGACACCTTCGCGATCCTCGACGATGGGTCAGAAAGGACTGTGCTTCTACCAGATGCAGCTAAGTCTCTAGGTTTGAAGGGCATCCCTGAAGATCTTCCACTACGGACTGTCCGCCAAGATATTCAGGTGCTCAAGGGACATACTGTGTCTTTCAGCATCTCTTCAGCTGCCGATCCTCAGACAAGCTATAAGATTGATCGTGCCTTCACAGCTTGTCGCCTCAGCCTAGCTCCTCATACCTACCCTATCGACCGCCTTCAAAGGAAGTTTAAGCACCTACGTGGCATCCCTATACCTGCCTTTAGAGAAGCCAAACCATCACTCCTTATCGGGTCCGACCATCCCCACCTCACAACTCCGGTGGAGCCCGTCAGACTTGGCCCACCTGGTGGCCCAGCAGCAGTCTGCACCAGACTTGGGTGGACCCTTCAAGGCCCTATCCAGGGCATGGGGCGGCTAACTGGCCCTGCGCAGTGTCTGTTCATCTCAACAACGCCACCACCAGATGAACTGTACAAGCACGTCGAAAGGCTATGGCAAGTAGATACAGTAACTTACAGGCCTGACAAAGAGGTTACGCGGTCTAAGCAGGATCAGCAGGCTGTCGCATGTCTTAAAGCCAATACTGTTCAGGTGGAGATTGATGTGTCCTCAGGGATGCTACACCACTAGTTTGTCACGCAGACATGCCCCTGCTTCACGCACCAAAAGAGTCAGTCATGCCACAGCTGCGTAGTACCGAAAGGCGACTCCAGAAGCGCCCCGAACAAGCAGAAGCCTACAAGAAGGAAATGCAAAAGCCTATTACTGCAGGAGTGGTGCGTGAAGTCAGTGAGGACTCCCCACCCAAAGAGGTCTGGTACATCCCCCATCACCTTGTCAATCATAATGGAAAGAATCGCCTTGTTTTCAACTGCTCTCACACCTACCTTGGACAGAGCCTGAACCAGTACCTACTTCCTGGCCCTACCCTTGGCGCCTCCCTACTTGGAGTCCTGTTGAGGTTTCATGAACATCCGATAGCAGTCAGTGGAGACATCAAGGGGATGTTTCACCGAGTACGCCTCTTAGCTGAAAATCGCCCCCTGCTATGGTTCCTGTGGCGTGAGTTGAAAATGAATGAGCCTCCTAAAATATTTGAGTGGCAGGTCTTACCTTATGGTACCACGTGCAGCCCCTGCTGTGCATCTTATGCCTTACAGCTCCATGTTCTCGACCATACCCAACCTCTCGATGATCTGAGATTTTCGGTTGAGAAATGCTTCTACGTGGATAACTGCCTACAGAGTGTGCCTACACCAAGGGAAGCCAAGATACTTGTTGACCGGCTCAGAGACCTTCTGGCCTCTGCAGGCTTTGAGCTTGAGTCCCTCCCTCACCTCACCTTTCCACGTGCATATGTGTCTACAGACACCAACCTAAAGAACGCTGTCCGTGAGGTGCACATTTTCGCAGATGCCTCTGAGAAAGCTTACGGGGCCGTAGCCTACTTGTGAACAGTGGACGCCAAAGGCCACATTCACCTCTCCTTCATTCTTGCTCGTTCCAGAGTGGCTCCAAAACGTCTGCATTCTATCCCTCGCTTGGAGCTCTGTGCAGCACTTGCAGCATCACAGATGGCACAAGTCCTTAAGAAGGAACTAACTCTAAAGGTGGAGCGCATCGTGTTGTGGTCAGACTCCACTACTGTGCTAACCTGGTTACATTCCCAGTCCTGCAAATTTAAGGTGTTTGTTGGGGCCAGAGTAGCCGAGATACAGGAGTTGACTGAGAACTGCACATGGCGCTATGTAGACTCTTTAAACAATCCTGCCAATGACGTGACTCGAGGGAAGACCCTAAAGGCCCTCCTAGCGCCAAACCGATGGTCACAGGGACCTCCGTTTCTCCTTTAGAGCCCCAATACCTGGCCGGAGAAGCCCTGCACAGAACCACTGAAGGATGAGACTGAGTTCCGGAAGGCTGCTTTCTGTGGCCTAACGACCACCTCACCTACTACTTCGCTCTTGGCTGAAGAAATGTGCAACATCTGGCAGGAACTCCGGGATGTTACAGCTCAAAACCTTCAGGGGTCTTCCACCTCAAATTTGTCACCAAGTGCTGAGGAGTATTGTCAAGCGGAGATACTCATTCTCCAACAAGCCCAACGGCAATCCTTTCCGGATGAATATAAGCACCTAGCAGCTGGGAAACCTGTCTCATCAGGAAGTCGTTTGTTCACCCTAGCGCTCAACTTGGACGAGTCCACCAATCTGATAAGAGTGGATGGCAGACTCCGACGATTGGAAGGTCAAGTCGACTTAACCCTGCACCCTGTTGTCCTCGATCCTTCACATCAAGTTACAGGCTTGCTCATTCAGAAGTATGATGCAGATCTCCATCACCCTGGTCCAGAGCGGATCTTTGCAGAGCTGAGTAGGAAATTCTGGGTACTTCGAGGGTGGGAGGCAATCAGAAGATACCAACATGTATGTCCTGAGTGTCAGCACTGGAGAGCTAGGCCCTCAATTCCCAAAATGGCTGACTTACCCACTGCTCGTCTCCAATTACACAAACCAACCTTCTACTCCACTGGTGTGGATTGCGTCGGGCCTATGATGGTGAAAGTGGGCAGATGCCAGGAAAAGCGCTGGGGGATTATATTCAAGTGTTTAACCACCAGGGCCGTACATTTGGATCTACTCAAGACGATTGATGCAGATGCCTACCTGATGGCTCTGAGGCACTTCATTGCTAGAAGAGGAACCCCTGCAGAAATATGGTCGGACAATGGAACAAACTTAAGGGGAGGTGAACGGGAGCTCAGAAAAGCCTATGAAAGCATGGCACAAACCCTGTAGGATCAACTCGCTCGTCAAAGGATCCAGTTCAGGTTCAACCCTCCAGCAGCCCCACACTTTGGTGGAGTGTGGGAAAGAGAGGTTCGCTCAGTCAAGTCCGCACTCTACACTAGCGTGGGATCACAACCTCTACCCGAAGATGTCCTCCAAACGGTACTCCTAGGGGTGGAGGCTGTCTTGAACTCGAAGCCCCTAGGTTACGTATCTGCTGACGTTGCAGATATCGACCCTGTAACACCCAACAGTCTGCTGACGGGGCGGCCAGATGGATCTCTTCCGCAAGTGGTCTACCCAGGGACTTGACCCGTAGACACTGGAGGAATTCACAGATTCTCGCCAATCAGTTCTGATGTAGGTTCATCAGAGATTACCTTCCTAGCCTACAGACTGGGCAGAAATGGCATTCCTCTCCTCCCGAACTCCTGGAAATGGCAGATGTCATGATGGTTGACCCACAACTGCCTCGGGCCCTATGGCCCATCGGACATGTTGTGAAGATTCACCGCAGTGATGATGGGTTAATTAGGTCTGCTGAAGTGGATGTTAAAGGACACGTCTACACTCGGCCGGTGGCTCGGTTGGTGGTGTTACCAGCTCTTCCATCAAGCAAGGAAGATCCCTCTCCTCTATCGTTAGTTGAAGAGCCTTTATTTCAAACAAAAGTTCAATGCACTTTTGGGGGCGGCCGTTTGGAAGTCTCTGATTTATGTGCCTGCCTCTTTGCTCTTTGGGGAGTGGTGGCCTCGTGGTTAAGGACGCTGGGCTTGTAATCGGAGGGTTGCCGGTTCAAGCCTCACCTGGGCCATCACTGTGGCCCATCACTGTGGCCCAGGTGAGCAAGTCCCTTAATCCGGAACTGCTCCCCAGGCGCCGCAAAAATGGCTGCCCACTGCTCCTTAGGGATGGGTTAAATGCAGAGGACAAATTAAAGGCGAAAGCCCCGATTTAATCTTTAATCTTAAGAGGCACTCGGTTTCAGTGTGCACGTGACCGATAGTTGAGTTTGGCAGTTGTCCAAGTGATTCGGATGTTTAACTAGTTCCTGTTCTTTAAGACATTCTTCTGAGTTGTGTGCAGTTCCTGTATGCTCCAGTTTGTCTATAGTCCATGACCAGAAAGTAAGTCACCATCTATGTTTTAAGTTCATGCTATGTTGATCAGTAGGCTAACAGGCTAACAGTAGGCTAATAGGCTAACAGCTATGATAATGTCATGCTAACCCACTTATGTAACACTGTTTACTGTGTCAGAGTTCACGGTGCTGTTATAACTGCTGGGGGACATTTATTCAATAATATTTTTGGCCAGTAGAGGGTGCCATTACCTTGCACATTGATTCAGTTTAAATGTAGAGCTTCATTTACACAGAAGAGTGAATGTGGGTCATTTATTTTTCCCTTTGGTTGTAAATTAGAGATAATTTGGAGTAATTGAGCCTTTTTGATGTTGATGTAACAGAATGTTATATCAGCTGTTCACAGCTTTGTATTTGCTTTACATATAATTGTTTATTTTTGTCATGTTTGTTACAGACTATACAATATTAGAACTACTCCAACAAATAGCATTTAATCTGCTGTTAATTGGAATAAAATACAGCTGGAACACACTCCAATTAAAGAGAAAGGACGTCTCATCTCTTCATTCCTGTGCCCTGATCAGAACCTCATTCAGTTTGCTGTTTTAAACCTAAAAGAACTAGACAATCACTATTTCCTCTCTTTCACTAGTGATGTCACAGCTTTGATGTGTGTTTGAGTGCCTGAACATGAGGAATAACGTTAGTGTATGTACATTAAAGTTTTATAGGATTCCAGCAGACACTCGTGCTCAGAAAAAACAAAGACACGTGGTTTTGCCTCCAGGTTAAGCCCCGCCCAACAAAATCCAACCTTCACAAACAAAGGGTTAATAACAGGTCGGAATAAACTGACACAAAGCAACATCACATTTTCAATATGTTTATTGAACTCTATAAATTCTATAAACAGCATCAGTTGGATTTTTATACAATTAATAAATAATAATTGCAGCACCTGATGGTTAAAAAGTGCAATAAATAAATAAACTGTAAAACGGCCAATTCCTGGTTTCATTAAATAACAATAACAGCAGCTACATTATTGACTATAATGTAGTTAGATTACATGCTGTAAATCAGTATTATTGATTTTAGATCATTTATTTGTGTGAAGGATCATTTGATCTCGTGGATCCTCTGAGAGAATAAAAAAATCTATAAAAAGTGTAATTATTGCATTAAATTAATTTACATTTCAGTGTAAAAATGAAAATAGTTGTTTTACACGTGTGACGTTGACATTTTATTTTTAATAAATGAAATGTGCTTTTATCTTTATAAACAACATTATTATGTTCTATGAAACCTATGAAATGAGCCTGAAATGAAGAACAAAATGATTTTCATAACCATTCAAATACAGGTAAAGTACTTTATTTCAGTGTGTTCTCATCTTATATTTTTCCTTTTTCTCTGTTTTCTTCTCTGATAAATGTTTGTGTTTCTTTTCATTTGTTCAGTTTGTCTGAAAATATTACTTTCATCTGTATTTTAAAGCAGCTTCATTTGAATCATTTTTGTTTTTCTAAAATTAGCTCAGATTTGATATTTCCGGCTCATATTAAAATGAAACATCACTAAACAGTGAAAAAGTCATTTATTACACGTTACAGTGAGTTTAATATCTCTGATTCTTTACTTCCTAAAGTTGTAAAATGTTAGTTTTTAGCTCCTCCTCATCAGGATTGCAGATGCTGCGCGTGACGTAACAACACCTGAAGAGGGCGTGAACCTACACACAATTACACACACACTTTACTACACACACACACACACTTTACTACACACACACACACAACTTGAGACGCACAAGGTGAGCTCCTGCTTCAAAGCTGAACTTTGCTGTTTATATTTATGTTTTATATTTATTAATGAAAGTGTGTGTTTATTGTATTTATTAAATAATGACTTCACATGTTTAAACGTTTCTGTGAGTGTGCGTTGATCCTCATTCTGACATTTATCTTGTAAAAAGCAGACAGGTGGAATACTGTGACGTCACATGCTAAATAGTGTGTGTGTGTGTGTGTGTGTGTGTGTGTGTGTGTGTGTGTGTGTGTGTGTGTGTGTGTGTGTGTGTGTGTGTGTGTGTGTGTGTGTGTGTGTGTGTGTGTGTGTGTGCGTGTGTGTGTGTGTGTGTGTGTTCACTGCAGACAAACTCAGAATGAATGAAGACGGGTCTGTTATTCACACTGATGGAATCCCAACAGAGCTCCTCACTCAGGTAATCAATAATCAGCAGGTAATCAATAATCCATCTGTGTTTGTTCTTTATAATTTATATAATACTTTATTTATTCAAGATGTTTGTGAGAAAAAAATGTTAAAAAAAAAAACATCAACATTTAACAATAAATCTGTTTAAAATATAAAATTATGAAATTTAAAAATAAACTTTTTACACGTAGCCAGGCTGAAAACACTTGGATTGGTGCACAGGTTTATATCCTGCTTCATAGTACAGAGAATGTTTAATAAATCATACACAGAAATACTTTAAAAAAATCAAAAACACCTATTAAAAAACACAACAAACAATGGTTAAAAAAAGAAAAATGATATAAACTACAATGTGTGTGTGTGTGTGTGTGTGTGTTCTCCAGGTACAGAGTGTGTTGCAGCCCTTCTGTCTCTCTGTCCATCAGTTGAGGACCATCAGTGATCTTCTGATGAAGGATCTAATCAAAGGTTTGGGGAAACATTCTCATCACAAAGCAGCTGTTAAGATGTTGCCGACCTTCGTCAGGTCCATGCCCGATGGCACGGGTCAGACTACACACACACACACACACACACACACACACACACACACACACACACACACACACACACACACACGCACACACACACAGGGACACAAAGGGCTCATGCTATGAATCTAGATGACCTCTTATCACTAACTTCCAGGATTTAATCAGTGTGTGCTGGACTACGAAGCTTGCTGGAGCTTAATCACTATGGCAACTGATGCTGAACGGCTAACCAGGAGGGTATTTGATCAAAGTGTTCTCAGTAGAACCAGGTTTATGGTTTAAACCTGGTTCAGCTAAATCGTCCGTTTATACTTTTACTGATGTTGTTTATAACGGGACAAAGAGAGGGTTTATACAACTGAACATGAACTGATGGATAAAGTCTGACCAATCACTGCCTTTCAGTACAAATGAAATGAACCAATCAGAGACCTTTATATTTTGTCCTGCCCCCTTCTGCCCCTCCCTCCTCCTGTGGGAGGGGTTTGTTCTTTTGTATCAGGTGTGTTAAAGGGGACATATCATGGTTTTAAATCCTTCCTTTTTACATATAAATCATACAGTTGTGGTCTATATAAAGCAGAACTGCAATGCTTGGGTCTGAATTCCTCATTATTATAGCTCCACCCCTTTTCTACCCCTTTTCTGATGTGCTTCTAAGAGCAACTTGTTTTGCTGTGGTCTCTTTAAATGCAAATGAGACACTTCATACCCCGCCCCCTCTCCAGGTTCAACTCCACCCTGTTCGGCCATTTTTGTAGTTTGATAGAAGAGATACGGCTATGTAGCGGAGCATAAACTTTTTATTCAGAGGTTATTTACAAAATGTCAACAACGTTAGACTTGTCCATCCAGCCTTACATGTTCCAGCCAGAGTCTGACCCAGTGGAGCGAGATGAAAATGAAGATGATGAACCTGCAGAACCCTAACAAGTGAGCTAACATAAGCACAAAGCTAACGCTAGCGCCAAGCTAACGTCACGAAATGCATTTTAATACAGTCTTTTCAAAGACAAAAAATGGCAAAATGAAATGACTAATGAAAACTTTAGACTTAAATTAAATCACGTAGGCCATATCATCAAGGATCTAAAACGAGCACACAGCGCTAACATATGAAGACGGTGCAACTGCTAATGCTAACAAAACAATGACAGGGACGTCTTATCATCACACTTTTTAGCGTTATTTACAGCTTACCGAAGTGCTCTGTTCATCGTCTCCAAAGATAGAAGGAATTGAACCCTCAATCAGACAAAGTCTTTCTGTAAATCCTTCTTTATACTGGTGGAGGTTGATGAAGCAGTCATCATTGGACTACAAAATAAAAGCCAGAAATAAAAATGGCGGATTGCTCGAAATGTTGGACCTGGAGTTGATGAACTAATTTGGCAGTTCTGCTGCAAATACTGTGATGTAATAGTTCAAAAAACGTATTAGAGAATAGAAAAATTGAAACAGATTGAAAAACATGACCAAAACAGAATATAAAGATATCTACGGAGCATCTGAAGAGATTAATTTGAACTTTTCTGTACTTCTAAACACTCTAAATATACAACAAAATGCATTTAAGGGCTAAAAAAGTGAATTTAACATGATATGTCCCCTTTAAAGCATGTGGTGGTGGAGCTTAGAGGAGTGGGTGGAGCATAGATGAGAGGGTGGAACTTAGAGGAGCTAACATGATGCTAGCTCTCTAGCCTGTCATCAGGATGTGGGTGTGTCTACAGGGTGTGACCGCTACCTCAGCACGTTGTTTATCATCGACTCCTATGTCTGTCTGTGTGTTTGTTTGTTTATCTGTCTGTGTGTGTACACAATTACTTGAAAAGTTATGAATGGATTTGAATTAAATTTGTTTGTAATAATAATAATAATAATACATTTTATTTGTAATGCACTTTATATTTGATTCCAAATCTCAAAGTGCTACAGGATTAAAAAAAAAAAAAAAGATAAAATAATAATAAATAAATAAAACACAACATATGTTTGTTCACTCAGAGCACGGAGACTTCCTGGCTCTAGATCTGGGAGGAACCAACTTCCGGGTGCTCCATGTGCGAGTGTTGGAGGAGGAGAAGGTGGTGGATATCTTAGGAAGTCAGACCTGCTCCATCTCACAGGACATCATGCTGGGGACAGGAGAGCAGGTGGGGGTCTCAACATGTGACCCAAGGGCCATTTATGGCCGCTCGTTTTAATACACGTGTGTGTGTGTGTGTGTGTGTGTGTGTGTGTGTGTGTGTGTGTGTGTGTGTGTGTGTGTGTGTGTGCAGCTGTTTGATCACATCGCTGCGTGTCTTGCTGATTTCATCTCGTCTCAGAACTTAAAAGGACAAACTCTACCTCTGGGATTCACCTTTTCATTTTCCTGTGAGCAGAAGAAGATCGATGAGGTACACACACACACACACACACACACACACACACACACACGTGTATTAAAACGAGCGGCCATAAATGGCCCTTGGGTCACATGTTTGGGTCACAACTTTTTAACATATTTAAAGCCAAACCCTGCCTTGTCATTCATAAAGCTAGAGTCCTCCTCATGTCCACTGGATAGGTGCAGCACAGGTGCTGCTAGTTGCTACGCTAACTGCTACTGCTGCTCTCCTCTGCAATTTCCACAGAAACAAGCTTTAGCTCAGGCTTAGCTTCACTTATTGGATTAAAAAAGCTCTGTTTTAGCCTTTTTCTACCATCTTCAGCGCTGACAGATAAACTATTTTTGTAACGTGGGGGCGTGGCTTGACTTTCCTCTCTGTAGGGTTTTTAACAAGTAAATCTTACAACCAACTAGTCCCTACTAAACACACACAGAGGTCAGCATGCTGCGCTACATGCTACCAGTTCACAGGCTCTAGGAAGACTCAATACCAACTTCAAGCAGTTCAGATAACTCCCTGAACCCCAGCATGTTGCTGGTGATTGGCTGGATGATGTTCACACGTACCCTTTGGTTGACCATCATGTAAATCAGCAACAATGGAATGTTCCATTTCTCATGTGATACAGTCAAGTCTCAGAACTGGAACGAACATCTCAGTAAATATCCTTCATCTGTCTTCCTCACACTTGTGTGGTTCTCTGTCATTCTTCTTCTCTGCTCCTACCCTCCCTATCTGCCCTCGCTGCTCATTATGTCTGCTGTCTTGTGGATCTAGGAGACTTTCTCTCCATTCATCTTAAAAAATGAAACTATGGAATTGGTCAGCTGGTCACTTAATGCTATTGATCAAGTTTTCTCAATGAGAAGACCAGGCTGAGGTGAGCCTGCGTGTCCGGACGGAACGTTTGCATCGGATACACGATTGATTCCTGGGACAGATGAAAGGTCGTGTGCCTATCTTTACTATCCGTGGAGGATATCTACATGATTGGAGTCATGGAGCTGGCAGTTATCTGATCTATCGTAAAGTCTGTATTTGGTTTGCAGCTGTTTTGGGAAGACTGCCAGTCATCTCTGAAGGACGGGGCAGATCACTGAACTCTCAGAATATCATGATGAACAAACTCAAACGTAAGCAGGAGGCTACTCTGGAGCATTTGCATGAAATCAAATTGAACTTGGAGAGGATGGAGAGGATCTCAGCTACTCAGTTACTGAGACCAGACACTCAACGCTACTGAAAGAATGCTAGTCTGAAATGAAAACAAATTGTTATCACCCTTGCCCCCCCCCCCCACATGTCGCCGAGGTTGTGTCTAAATCTCACCATGGTTGCTTACAGATCCGACATACCCCCCCCATCTCTCCATTACCATCTGGACTCTCGTCTGCTGAACCAGGCCTATCAAGGCCACATAACATCTGACTGTTTCAAACAGGAGAGCAAAGGTTTTATTTTGTCTACGCCTTCACTGCAGCCCACCCGCCCCCTCCCCTCCAGCTCAGGGAAGGTGTCTGTGGAGGAACGTCCAGTGGCTGCATGCCCATGCCCCCCAGTAGCTGGATATTTTCTCCCTCTCTATGCTGAGCATAGAGAGGTGCTGGATCCAATCAAATAAGTACCGGTCAAAATCTGGGAGGTGCCAGATCCTGCTCCGGCAAGATCCGTCCCAAATGACACTTTGGTTATAATGTTAGTTTGATGCTAATGCTAAGCTAATGCTAGGTTAATGCTTAGCTAATTCTAGGTTAATGCTTTGCTAATGCAAAGTTAATACTTAGCTAATGCTAGGTTAATGCTTAGCTAATGCAAGGTTAATGCTTAGCTAATGCAAGGTTAATGCTTAGCTAATGCAAAGTTAATGCTTAATTAATGCTAGGTTAATGTTAAAGCTAGGGTAGTGCTAATGCTACGTCCGTGCTAATGCTAGGCAAATGCTAATGCTAGGGGAATGCTATTGCTATACTAATGTTAGGTTGATGCTAATGTTAAGCTATTGCTACGTTACTGCCTAGTTAATGCTTAGCTAATGCAAAGGTAATGCTGAATTAATGCTAATGCTAGGCAAATGCTAATGCTAGACAAATGCTAATGCTACGCAAATGCTAATCTAGTGCTAGGTTAACGCTTAGCTAATGCAAGGTTAATGCTAGGTTAATGCTAAAGGCAAGGCAAGGCAAATTTATTTGTATAGCGCATTTCATACTCAAGGCAACTCAATGTGCTTTACATGATAAAACATTCAATTGTTTAAAATCAATAAGAACATTTAAAATCATCAGTAAAATCAATTAAAATCATCAGTAAAATCATCATGACATCATCAATATGACCATAAATCTCTCTCTCAATCATATGCAGTAGAGAAAAAAAGTTCCTTTAACTTTGATTTAAAAATGTTCACATGTGATGCTGACTTCAGCTCTGCTGCAGTTTGTTCCACTTCTTTGCAGCATAACAACTAAACACAGCATCACCATGGTTACTGTGAGCTCTGGGCTCCACTATCTGACCTGTGTCCATAGATCTCAGAGACCTGCTGGGTTCATACCTGACTAACATCTCACTGATGTATTCTGGACCAAACCCATTCACACATTTATAACCAGCAGCAGAACTTTACAGTCTCCTCTGAGGCTGACTGGGAGCCAGTGTAATGTGTTCTGACCTCTTTGTTCTGGTTCAGACCTGAGCTGCAGCGTTCTGAACCAGCTGTAGATGTTTGATGAAGACCATTACAATAGTCCAGTCTGCTGGAGATAAAAGCATGGACCAGTTTCTCCTGATCTTTCTGAGTCATTAAACCTTTCACTCTGGAGATGTTCTTTAGGTGGTAGAAGATGTTTTTGTGATAGATTTGATCTGATGCTGAATGTCAGATCTGAGTCAATCAGAACACCAAGGTTTTTGACTTGGTCTTTATCTTCTAAAGATCCAGACTCAGATACTTGCTGACAGCAGTCCTCTTTTCATTGTTACCAAAGACAATCACCTCCATCTTGTCATGGTTTAGTTGAAGGAAGTTTTCACTCATCCAGCAGATGAAGCGAGGCTCGTGTTAATGCTAGGTTAGTGCTAATGTTAAGGGAATACTAATCCATTGCTAGGTTAATGCTAATACTATACTAATGTTAGGTTGATGTTAATGTTAAACTATTGCTAGGTTAATGCTAATGCTATACTAATGCCATACTAATGGTGGCGGTGACGTTGAAGCGGAGAGGACGCTGGCGCTGACTATTTGCTGCTTCTCTGCAGAATCCGTTCTCCCCTGACATTTTTATCAGAATGCCCATGATGATGATGACTTACCTGTCAGGTCAGAGCTGACACCACCCAGGCGGCCCCCTCCGGTCGTGTTGCCCCGAGTCCTTGTGCCATCGTGGGTTCGCTACTGGCTACTGTTGTTGGCCGCTGCTCTGGTTGTGGACGATCCCGCCGGGCTCTATAACCCTAACCCAACAGATTTCAATACGTGGAGTGGCTAACCGCTAGCGCCGGTGTTTCTCCGGACATCGTGAGGTCCAAAGGCCTAGCGCGGACCCGGGGGCTCTTCAACACCCGAGCTCCACTGCAACTGGGTCTGCCATACAGGCCTCGCTACATCCACCGGGGATCCGGCCGCCGGTTCACTGTGAACAGACACGGCGGTTGCGGCTCCATCGCGTCCCTCTGGTCTCCAGCACGTCCCGTCACACAGCAGTCACGTCATCACCAGCTACGTCATCAGAACGCCGCCGCCCCAGGTACAGTTAACAGAAAACCCAGAGTGGATTTCACTCTCCTCCGCTCACTAAAGAAACTGGACTCAAAAACACATCTCACACTACAACAACTAAACGTTCAATCTCTGTCAAATAAATCTAGACTTATGCATGACCACATCTTAGATAAAGACATAGACATTATGTGCCTATCTGAGACCTGGCAACAACCTGGGGTCTACTCAGTCCTCAATGAGGCATGCCCCCCTGGGTACTTGTACCTGGAAAAGGCCCGCACAACCGGACGTGGTGGGGGGCTTGCTGTAATGTTTTGCGAAAATATTCACCTTTCTCCTCTGCCTGTGCCCAATGTCACTTCATTTGAAAGCTTGGTCCCTCAATGCAAACATCCCCTCTCAGCAACTATAGCCCTCATTTATCGCCCCCCCAAATCACAACCAACCTTCACCTCAGACATACATGATTTTCTCATCTCCCTATGCACATCACACAAAAACATCCTGGTTATTGGGGATTTCAATATACACATGGACTCTCACACCTCCCGACAAACATCTGATTTTAAACAGGTCCTGGATTGCCTCAACCTACAGCAGCTTGTTGATGGACCCACACACAATAAGGGCCATATACTGGACTTGATCATCACAGACTCCATCCCTCTCACAGATCTCCAAATTCATGACATTGGCGTTTCAGACCACCAGGCAGTGATAATCAAAGTCCCCTTGTCATCCCATCGCACCAAACCAAAACGGCAGATGACATACAGGAACACCAAGAACATTGACTCCACCTCCTTCACCCAACACCTTCAGCTTCTTTCACCCCCTCTGTACTCATCAGTCAGCGATCTTATGGACTACTACAACGACAACCTCAGCTCCATCCTGGACATTCATGCCCCACAAAAAAACCCGGACTGTCACTTTCACCCGTTCAGCTCCCTGGTTCACAGACAAACTCAGGGCCATGAAAAGGTTGGGCCGCGTCCTGGAGCGAAACATCTAGCCTGACGGTGCATAAGTTGGCCTACCGGGAACATCAACACACATACGCAAAAGCCCTCTCCACCGCCAGGTCTGAACACTATTCAACAGTCATCAATAACAACCCAGGAAACTCAAAAAAACTATTTTCCACTGTCAGCCATCTCCTCAAACCACAGATCCCATCACATCACACACCTACAGCAATAAACTGCAACATTTTCCTTGATAATTTTACATCCAAAATTGACAATATCCGCTCATCTCTCGCACCTCTTCAAAATTCCGTTCATGACATCTCGACCACACCCGTTAAACAACATCTCACACACTTCATACCCACAACGCAGCAGGAGGTCGAGAAGATTGTCTGCACCTCAAAATCATCCACCTGTTCCCTGGATCCCATTCCCTCTCCTCTGCTCAAAAGTCACAACCAAATCATTAGCCCCCTCATAACCAAAATCATCAATCTCTCCCTGAAAACTGGCAACGTCCCACTTTCCCTCAAAACAGCTTTAATCAAACCACTCCTGAAAAAAACCTTCTCTTGATCCTGAAAACTTATCAAATTACCGTCCCATCTCCAACCTCCCATTCATATCCAAAATCCTGGAAAAAGTAGTCTCCTCTCAGCTCCACAATCACCTCAAAACTAACAGCCTACATGAAAAATTCCAATCTGGTTTCCGCCCCTCCCACAGTACAGAAACAGCGCTCATCAGAGTCACAAATAACCTGCTGATGACCTCCGACTCCGGTTCCACATCCCTCCTCATTCTTCTCGACCTCTCTGCTGCCTTTGACACCATCGATCACAACATCCTTCTCCACCGTCTCCAGCACATTGGCCTCTCTGACACCGTCCTTCACTGGTTCCGTTCCTACCTCACTGACAGGACCGAGTACGTGGTCCTGGGGAATGCTAAATCCCGCCCCCACACTGTCACCTGTGGGGTCCCCCAGGGCTCTGTGCTCGGCCCCACCCTCTTCACTATTTACATGCTTCCCCTCAGATGTGTCGTCGGCAGGCACGGATTTAACTTCCACTGCTATGCTGACGACACACAACTCTACCTCAAGTTCTCCCCCTCTGGGCCCCCCTCTGCCACCCTCACTCGTCTCAGCTCCTGCCTGGAGGAGATAAACGCATGGATGAGACAAAACTTCTTGCAGCTGAATGGCTCAAAAACAGAAGCCATCCAAACTGGTACCCCTCAACAACTCCGTGCCTCCCCCATCGCCTCAGTTTCAATTTTTGGCCACAGCATTCTCCTCTCTCCCTCCATTACCAACCTTGGGGTGAAGTTTGAC
The DNA here is from genome assembly GCF_900634775.1 of Gouania willdenowi. Taxonomy (NCBI): domain Eukaryota; kingdom Metazoa; phylum Chordata; class Actinopteri; order Blenniiformes; family Gobiesocidae; genus Gouania; species Gouania willdenowi. The sequence continues at coordinate 644,480 of NC_041057.1, read as the reverse complement.
CCCCGTGGCTCAGGTGGTAGTGGGTCATCTTCTGATCGAGAGGTTAGGGGTTCGATCCCAGTACCTGACTATGTGTCGAAGTGTCCTTGGGCAAGACACTGAACCCTAAGTTGCTCCAAGTGGTCGACTAGCGCCTTGCATGTCAGTCCTGTCCCACTGGTGTGTGAATGTGAGAGTGATTGGGTGAATGAGCTGATATGTAAAGCGCTTTGAGACTGTTTCAGTGGTGATAAAGCTTTCACATTCGCATTAATGTTAATGCTAGCTACTGCTAGTTAATGCTAATGCTAGGCTAATATTAATGCTAGGTAATGTTAATGCTAGCTACTGCTAGTTAATGCTAATGCTAGGCTAATGCTAAGCTAATGCAGTGTGAAGCGGTCCAGCACCTGCATCCTCACTTGCATTTTTTTCAGGAAATACAAATATTCTAGTTGTAATTGTAATGTAGCATTTGTGTCATTCGTAGATTTATCTGGTCACTGTGACAGTTGTAATTATGTGACATTTTATTTTGTAATCACAACTTCCTGTCTGTTCTCTCAGAGCATTCTTCTTCGTTGGACGAAAGGTTTTAACTGTTCAGGTGTTGAAGGAAGAGACATCGTCCAACTGCTGAAGGAGGCGGTTCAAAGGAGGGGGGTCAGTGTGTGTGTGTGTGTGTGTGTGTGTGTGTGTGTGTGTGTGTGTGTGTGTGTGTGTGTGTGTGTGTGTGTGTGTGTGTGTGTGTGTGTGTGTATGTGTGTACGGGTGTGTGTGTTTGTGTGTCAGTGTGTTTGTGTGTGTGTGTCAAAGATAAACAAGTGTGTGTGTGCGTGTCCGTGTGCGTGTGTGTTTGTGTGTCAGTGTGTTTGTGTGTCAGTGTGTTTGTGTGTGTGTCAAAGATAAACTAACGTGTGTGTTTCAGGACTTCACCATTGGCTTTGTTGCCATGGTGAACGATACAGTCGGTACGATGATGAGCTGTGGCTACAGAGACCAGAGCTGTGAGATCGGATTGATCATTGGTAACACAACACACACACACACGCTTACACACACACTGACACACACACACACACACACTCACTGACCTGACAGTGCGCCTAAGCTCAGGCTAACTGTGAATGGGCGTGGCTACCTGTGTTGCTAGGCACAGGCACTAATGCCTGCTACATGGAGGAGATGAGGAACGTGAAGCGTGTCGAGGGCGAGGACGGACGCATGTGCATCAACACAGAGTGGGGGGGGTTTGGAGACGACGGAACGTTAGAGAACATCATCACCGACATCAACAGAACCATAGATCAGACATCCATCAAACCTGGAGTTCACATGTACGTTGGATTACACTAGTCAGGATTACACTAGTCAGGATTAAAATAGTCAGGATTACACTAGTCAGGATTACACTAGTCAGGATTAAAATAGTCAGGATTACACTATTCAGGATTAAAATAGTCAGGATTACACTAGTCAGGATTACACTAGTCAGGATTAAAATAGTCAGGATTACACTAGTCAGGATTCAAATATTCAAGATATTGAAGTGCCATTTTACCTTATTATACACTTATCTTATCTTAGTTTATCCTAATTTAGCTGTTCATTTGCTCATTTTAGCTCATTTTAGTTAAGTTTAGTACTTAATTGTGTCTAATCTTAGTTTATTTTTTGCTGTTTATCTCATTTTAGATCATTTTTAGCTTGGTTTACCTTCACATAGTTTAGCTTAACTTATTCTTAGCTTATCTCATCTCATCCCATAATATTTGATATTATGTCGTAACTCATCTTACTTGTGCTTGTATTGGTCTACATCTTGTTTGTCTCTTATTTTGAAAGTCATTGTGTGTGTAGCTTTGAGAAGATGATCAGTGGGATGTATCTGGGTGAGTTGGTGCGTCTGCTGCTGGTCAAACTGACTGAACAGAAGCTGCTGTTCAAAGGTCAAAGGTCAACCACACTGCTGACTGCGGGAACGTTTCCCACCAAGTTCATCTCTGAGATCGAAGAGTGAGTGTGTGTGTCTGTGTGTGTGTGTGTGTGTGTGTGTGCGTGTGTGTGTGTGTGTGTGTGTGTGTGTGTGTGTGTGTACTGATGTGTGTGTGTGTGTGTGTGTGTGTGTGTGTGTGTGTGTGTGTGTGTGTACTGATGTGTGTGTGTGTGTGTGTGTACTGATGTGTGTGTGTGTGTGTGTGTGTGTGTGTGTGTGTGTGTGTACTGATGTGTGTGTGTGTGTGTGTGTACTGATGTGTGTGTGTGTGTGTGTGTCTCAGGCCGCTGTCTGGGCTGGAAAACGCTAAGCGGATCCTGTCATCTCTAAACGTTCCGTACGATTCCGTGGACGCTCGCATCGTGCGACTCGTCTGTGACACAGTGTCGTCGCGCACAGCTCGACTCTGCGCCGCCGCGTTAGCCACTATTGCTAACCGCATACGTGTAAACAGAGGACTGAAGCACCTGAAGACGACAGTGGGCGTGGACGGGACCGTGTACAAGAAACACCCCAAGTAAGAAGATAAATAAAAAAACAGAATTAAACTATTCAGAATTAAACTATTCAGAATTAAACTATTCAGAATTAAACTATTCAGAATTAAACTATTCAGAATTAAACTATTCAGAATTAAACTATTCAGAATTAAACTATTCAGAATTAAACTATTCAGAATTAATTAAACTATTCCCAAAATAAGGAAATATCTATAAAAGCAAGGACTGTGTGTGTGTGTGCGAGTCAGAATTAAATTTGCATTAGGAATTAAGTATTTACAAGGTAATTTTGAAGATGATTTAACTTTTATTCTGAAATAAAGAGGAATTAAAGATTAAAAATCTACTTAACCTCCCACTTTTCATTTTTTATTGATTTTGCACAGAATATTTACATTAGGAGCAGCACAATATTCCAAAATTACAAACATTTTTTAAATCTTGTATCATTAAAGTTGGGCAGAAACTGTGTATCAAAGGCACAACATCCTCACTTGCACTTCAGGAAATGCTAATATTCAAAGAAATAAACAAATCCCCAAAATAAGTAAATATACAAATAAATAGATAAATAAATCAACAAACACCCCAAGTAAGGAAATATACAAATAAATTGAAAAAGAACACCAAGTATTTACAATAAGAAGTAAGAAATTAAACAAACAAAAACAAAATAATAAAATAAAAGAAACCTTAGTGTTTTCTTTTCTCTAAAATCATTTTAAAAAGGGAACTGCTGTAATATGACCTGAGAATGATAGTTTCACATCATAATTCTGACTGAGTGTGTATATATTGTTGTCCTCTTGGGTTAAATAGTTGTATCTTGTTTGTGTTGTAATTATGAACAGTTTCAGTGATGAGCTCCAGGCATGGTGCGTCTCCTGGCCCCTGACTGTGACATCACCTTCATCCTGTCCCAGGACGGCAGCGGTAAAGGAGCCGCTATGGTGACGGCCGTGGCCCAGAGGCTAGCACTGCAGTCCCACCTGTTGGAGGACAGCGATGGAGACAGTGAGGAAGAGGACTGACAACGTTCTAGAACAGAGCTGTCAAACTCACTTTAGTTCAGGGGCCAAAATATGGACCAGTTTGACCTGAAGTGGGCCACAGAAAAAGAGGAAAGTCAACATTAATGTGCCCTGGTTTACACATATAAATAATGTATAAATGATCAAATATGTGAGTATATCAGTCCCTGCAGGATCTTCACTTAAATTTCCCTCATTTTGGGAATTTTGTGGAATAATTTGGGGAAAAAATGAGTCTGTTCAACAATTTGAGATTAAAAATGATATAAGAACTGGAAAATTGAGCTCTGCAAATATTGTGGATTATAATTTTCATATTTGGAGGGGCTATCTTAGTTGATCTCATATATATATGTGTGTATGTGTGTATTTTAGGGTTTTCAGGAGATATCCACAACTGAATTAGTTGGTAATTTACATAATGTTTCATGTATTTTCTATCATTTTTACTTTTGTGAGAAGGGCCGAATTTGATGCTCTAAAGGGCCAGAATTGGCCCCCGGACCTTGAGATTGACACATGGGTTCTAGAACTTTAAAAAGTGCAATAAAATCCTGCATCGTTTTGCTGACATTTGACTTTTTCTCCTTTTTTTAATCAAACTTTAATTAACTTTACCTAAAGAACTAAAGTTCAAACACAAATAAAAAGTATTTTTCCCTTTTTTAAATTTAAACTGTCATTTATTTTTAGTATTTTTTTAGTTATTGATTTATTTATTTTTTTGTTGCAATTTTCGTGTATTTTTCTGGAATTTTGTAATTTGTTGTGTATTTCACATAAAAGTTCACATAAAATTAGACAGTTTTTATCTTTTTATTTGTTTCTTATTTTCTACTTTTATCACTACTGTAGATTAATAATAATAATAATAATAATAATAATAAAAATAAAAATAATAATAATTTGTTCCATCCCAGTGGTTCTGCTCCCATCATAAAGTGCAGTTTGATTTCTACAACAGACTCTTATTTTGAAAAAAAAATTCTGTTTTGGCGCACTGTTACAGTTTTTTACGATTGAATAAACACAATTTTGATTGTTTTGTTTTGTTTAGCAAAACCCAACACACTAATAGCCCAACCACATACACAATAAGCAAAACACCTGAACTCCTTTGCAAAATGAACCACTCTTGTAAAAACTATACACTAACTTATCAAAACCATATTTTTTTACCAAATGAAACACACACGTTGCATATGACTTAACTCTGTTTGCACCAGTTACACTCTGCTGTTGAAAACCTTCAACACTTTGGGCTAATTCTGCTTCTAAGTGCATAGAGTAGTATGGGTGAAGCACACAGTGAATTTGCACAACTGTCAACACAATGTCTGCTCACACTTTTTGCAAAACAATACACACAGTGAACACTTGTATGCATTACTGTAGACACCACACAGGACACCAGACTAATGCTGTTGACAATGTTATTTATTTTATTCCATATACTCAAGCCAACATGGAGAAAAAAGAAAACATTTCCTAGTTTTCATGAACATAACATTTTATCCTGTACAAAAAAGAAAACAGCACATAAATTGCTACTGTTGGTATCTTCTCCTAGCTGGATCTGACCAGAGAATTTCATCCACATCACAGGCGAGAATGGCCGTGATGCCGTATCCACCCCTGTATGGCTGTGGCCTCAATCTGGTCACAGGCCTCCTCCATGGCCTGAATGAGGGCTACCCGAGCCAGGGGGTGCAGGTCGTAAACCTTCCACCACCATGCCGAGAAGAATTCTTCAATTGGGTTAAGAAATGGAGAATATGGTGAAATGTGGGTGCTGCGTAAACCAGTTCTGAACCAGAGCAGAGGGTGGAATGAAACATTGTCCCAGGTGACAATGTATTGGATCTGCATGTTATTTATGATTGTGAGCTTGTATACTCTGTCCAAAAATGTAAGGATGTGAGGTGTTTTATACAGACCCATGTTGGCATGGTGGTGGAGGACCCCATTCTGGGTGATGTTACCCCCACGTTGCCCCGGGACACTAATAATTGCCCTCTGGCCAATTCCATTTCTTCCCCTCCTTCTGACCTTTGAGAGGTTGAACCCACCTCGTCTCTGTAGATGAACTCATGCTGAATGGCCTCAGCATCCATTTGTAAAACTCTCTAAAATACAGTGTGTAGTTCAGCATAGATTTAGTGTACAGTACATTTACATGTAAAAAAAGGTTATGTGTGCAGTATGCAACATCAGAGTGAACAATACATACCTCCACATACTCATGTTTGACCCTCTCTGAGTTCCTCTCGGTACAACTGTTTCATTTGTACCTGATGTACCTTCAGGATACGAGCTATGGTGGACAGAGACCTGATTCACATTATAAAAGATCATTTGGTCGTCAATAATATTGGCCTGGATTTCACGAAGCCTGATGGCATTATTTGCCAAAACCATATTCACAATCTCCCTCTCCTGCAGTGGTGTGAAAATGGGAGCCCTTCCTCCT
>NC_041057.1:623504-631004 GCF_900634775.1 Gouania willdenowi | reverse complement strand
ACATGTTCCAGCCAGAGTCTGACCCAGTGGAGCGAGATGAAAATGAAGATGATGAACCTGCAGAACCCTAACAAGTGAGCTAACACAAGCACCGAGCTAACGCTAGCGCCAAGCTAACGTCACGAAATGCATTTTAATACAGTCTTTTCAAAGACAAAAATGTCAAAATGAAATGACTAATGAAAACTTTAGACTTAAATTAAATCACGTAGGCCATATCATCAAGGATCTAAAACGAGCACACAGCGCTAACATATGAAGACGGTGCAACTGCTAATGCTAACAAAACAATGACAGGGACGTCTTATCATCACACTTTTTAGCGTTATTTACAGCTTACCGAAGTGCTCTGTTCATCGTCTCCAAAGATAGAAGGAATTGAACCCTCAATCAGACAAAGTCTTTCTGTAAATCCTTCTTTATACTGGTGGAGGTTGATGAAGCAGTCATCATTGGACTACAAAATAAAAGCCAGAAATAAAAATGGCGGATTGCTCGAAATGTTGGACCTGGAGTTGATGAACTAATTTGGCAGTTCTGCTGCAAATACTGTGATGTAATAGTTCAAAAAACTTATTAGAGAATAGAAAAATTGAAACAGATTGAAAAACATGACCAAAACAGAATATAAAGATATCTACGGAGCATCTGAAGAGATTAATTTGAACTTTTCTGTACTTCTAAACATTATAAATATACAACAAAATGCATTTAAGGGCTAAAAAAGTGAATTTAACATGATATGTCCCCTTTAAAGCATGTGGTGGTGGAGCTTAGAGGAGTGGGTGGAGCATAGATGAGAGGGTGGAACTTAGAGGAGCTAACATGATGCTAGCTCTCTAGCCTGTCATCAGGATGTGGGTGTGTCTACAGGGTGTGACCGCTACCTCAGCACGTTGTTTATCATCGACTCCTATGTCTGTCTGTGTGTTTGTTTGTTTATCTGTCTGTGTGTGTACACAATTACTTGAAAAGTTATGAATGGATTTGAATTAAATTTGTTTGTAATAATAATAATAATAATACATTTTATTTGTAATGCACTTTATATTTGATTCCAAATCTCAAAGTGCTACAGGATTAAAAAAAAAAAAAAAGATAAATAATAATAAATAAATAAAACACAACATATGTTTGTTCACTCAGAGCACGGAGACTTCCTGGCTCTAGATCTGGGAGGAACCAACTTCCGGGTGCTCCATGTGCGAGTGTTGGAGGAGGAGAAGGTGGTGGATATCTTAGGAAGTCAGACCTGCTCCATCTCACAGGACATCATGCTGGGGACAGGAGAGCAGGTGGGGGTCTCAACATGTGACCCAAGGGCCATTTATGGCCGCTCGTTTTAATACACGTGTGTGTGTGTGTGTGTGTGTGTGTGTGTGTGTGTGTGTGTGTGTGTGTGTGTGTGTGTGTGCAGCTGTTTGATCACATCGCTGCGTGTCTTGCTGATTTCATCTCGTCTCAGAACTTAAAAGAACAAACTCTACCTCTGGGATTCACCTTTTCATTTCCCTGTGAGCAGAAGAAGATCGATGAGGTACACACACACACACACACACACACACACACACACACACACACACACACACACACAGTTTTTCTAACTTCATTCATACATTCAACCTTTTTAAACTTTATTTAGATTGTTTCAGATTCTTCATCCTATTTCAACAATTTTCATCATACAGTATCTTTTACATTATTTCACAAAGGGTTCATTGGCTAGGCTAGGGCTAATGCTAGGCAAATGCTAATCCAGTGCTAGGTTAATGCTAATGCTATACTCAGTGCTTAATTTGTAAATCATCAGGTCCCGTAGTTAACACAGGGTGTTGTTACGGCACTAAGAGAGACACAAAAATGTCCTGAAATACATTTTTAAAGTGCGTTTTGCTAACGTAATGGGCCATTAGTACCACGTAAACACAAACAAACAATCAGTGTTAAAGAAGCACAAACTAACGCCCGTTACAGAGCGTTCGTCTTTCACTATCTGAGTGACAACTGTCAAAATCTGCCATGTTTCAGCAACAACAACAGCGCAAAATCACTGCTAATTTAGCCACTAAACTTTCAGAAAACAAAAATCCACAAATACAAAATATTTACAAACTTTTCCACCGATAACATAAGGCCATAACTCAGAGCGTGCTTACCTTTATTTGTCAAAATAGCCAAAAAAAAAAACAGCAAAGAACTTTGTGTCCTCACAACTTTTTAACATATTTAAAGCCAAACCCTGCCTTGTCATTCATAAAGCTAGAGTCCTCCTCATGTCCACTGGATAGGTGCAGCACAGGTGCTGCTAGTTGCTACGCTAACTGCTACTGCTGCTCTCCTCCGCAATTTCCACAGAAACAAGCTTTAGCTCAGGCTTAGCTTCACTTATTGGATTAAAAAAGCTCTGTTTTAGCCTTTTTCTACCATCTTCAGCGCTGACAGATAAACTATTTTTGTAACGTGGGGGCGTGGCTTGACTTTCCTCTCTGTAGGGTTTTTAACAAGTAAATCTTACAACCAACCAGTCCCTACTAAACACACACAGAGGTCAGCATGCTGCGCTACATGCTACCAGTTCACAGGCTCTAGGAAGACTCAATACCAACTTCAAGCAGTTCAGATAACTCCCTGAACCCCAGCATGTTGCTGGTGATTGGCTGGATGATGTTCACACGTACCCTTTGGTTGACCATCATGTAAATCAGCAACAATGGAATGTTCCATTTCTCATGTGATACAGTCAAGTCTCAGAACTGGAACGAACATCTCAGTAAATATCCTTCATCTGTCTTCCTCACACTTGTGTGGTTCTCTGTCATTCTTCTTCTCTGCTCCTACCCTCCCTATCTGCCCTCGCTGCTCATTATGTCTGCTGTCTTGTGGATCTAGGAGACTTTCTCTCCATTCATCTTAAAAAATGAAACTATGGAATTGGTCAGCTGGTCACTTAATGCTATTGATCAAGTTTTCTCAATGAGAAGACCAGGCTGAGGTGAGCCTGCGTGTCCGGACGGAACGTTTGCATCGGATACACGATTGATTCCTGGGACAGATGAAAGGTCGTGTGCCTATCTTTACTATCCGTGGAGGATATCTACATCAGAAGATCAGAAGAATCAGAAGAGCTTTATTGACCAGGTACAGTTTAGAACAATACGAGGAATTTGACTAGGTAGTTGCAGTGAAAGGAGACACATCAACACACCGGAGCAGCCATTTGCAGCGCCCACATATTTAGGTGAGAAAGGGATCAATAACAGGAGGAGAGGAGGGGTGAGGGGAAAAAAACTGCCAGTTTGAAACTGATTTCCCTAAACAGAGAAAACAGTGTGAAACCAGGAAAAAAACCGCCTCTGCAAACATAAATGTAAGCATGACACAGTCAAACAACTCGAGACAAGGCATGTAGGAAGGGTTGGGTGGGAGGTTGGCCGGGGGAGGGGGTCAGGTGGGAAGAACAACAGGAGTCCAGCCGTTTGGGGACATGGGCGTGCTGCCAGTCGGCGCTGCAACCACGCCTCCATGCAGCTGCGGATGGGAGGTGGGGAAAGATGGCCGACGAGGCATTTGAAGTTGAAGACCTGTAGCTGCATTACTGACAACCAGATGACGTGTGGAAAAGTTCAGCATCAACAGTTCCAGGAGGAATGTAGGGAAGGAGCGGGGGGAGGGAGTGGGGGGTAAGAGCCGCCGTCTGCAGAAACTTCCTGGTGATAAGAGTTGAGACAACCTTGGCTTTAGCCTTGGCAGCTGGGGAGCCGAAAGGGAGATAAGCAATGTGATTTGATACAGGCTATGTTAATTTCCAATAGCCTTCTGTCCTGGGTCTCTCTGCTGTAATCCAATGAATGGCCTAGTTTCCACTTCCAAGCCGGGTCTCGAACTTCTCCCAGTTGTTATCCATAACGCGTAGACGATCCAAAAGCAGCTCTTGCTTGCTTTTGATATCGATCAACACATGAGTCTGAGTCTTCAGAGCCCTGCTACATCCTTCAGAAATCACTGGCAGCTTTTCCAAAACAGTCGCCAGCGTAGTACGGACTTTTCGATAGATTAGGAAGCCACCAGCTCGGATCAGCAGCATGCCTACTATCATTATTCCAATCATGTAGATGTCCTCCACGTCTTCCACGGAAAGGATGGACAGACACACAACTCGCCACTTGTTCCAAGGGTCAAGTGTGTATCCAGCCGCAAACGTCCCGCTTGGACATGCGGGGTCACCACCCCTGGTTCTTTGCGTCGAAAAAATCTGATCGATAGCACTGAGAGACCAACTAATTAATTCCATTATTCCGGTTTTGGATGAGTTGCAGAGAGAGGCTCTTGTTAGTTTCACAAGACCTGACAAAGCAGCAGCTGGGAGAGAGATAAGAAAGGAAGGGAGGGAGAAACAGAGAGTGCGACTGACCTCGTCGAGAGAAGCAAGAAGATTGGAGATGATTGGAGTCATGGAGCTGGCAGTTATCTGATCTATCGTAAAGTCTGTATTTGGTTTGCAGCTGTTTTGGGAAGACTGCCAGTCATCTCTGAAGGACGGGGCAGATCACTGAACTCTCAGAATGTCATGATGAACAAACTCAAACGTAAGCAGGAGGCTACTCTGGAGCATTTGCATGAAATCAAATTGAACTTGGAGAGGATGGAGAGGATCTCAGCTACTCAGTTACTGAGACCAGACACTCAACGCTACTGAAAGAATGCTAGTCTGAAATGAAAACAAATTGTTATCACCCTTTGCCCCCCCCCCCCCCCCACATGTCGCCGAGGTTGTGTCTAAATCTCACCATGGTTGCTTACAGATCCGACATACCCCCCCATCTCTCCATTACCATCTGGACTCTCGTCTGCTGAACCAGGCCTATCAAGGCCACATAACATCTGACTGTTTCAAACAGGAGAGCAAAGGTTTTATTTTGTCTACGCCTTCACTGCAGCCCACCCGCCCCCTCACCTCCAGCTCAGGGAAGGTGTCTGTGGAGGAACATCCAGTGGCTGCATGCCCATGCCCCCCAGTAGCTGGATATTTTCTCCCTCTCTATGCTGAGCATAGAGAGGTGCTGGATCCAATCAAATAAGTACCGGTCAAAATCTGGGAGGTGCCAGATCCTGCTCCGGCAAGATCCGTCCCAAATGACACTTTGGTTATAATGTTAGTTTGATGCTAATGCTAAGCTAATGCTAGGTTAATGCTTCGCTAATGCTAGGTTAATGCTTAGCTAATGCTAGGTTAATGCTTAGCTAATGCAAAGTTAATGCTTAGCTAATGCTAGGTTAATGCTTAGCTAATGCTAGGTTAATGCTTAGCTAATGCTAGGTTAATGCTTAGCTAATGATAGGTTAATGCTTAGCTAATGCAAAGTTAATGTTTAGCTAATGCTTAGCTAATGCTAGGTTAATGCTTTGCTAATGCTAGGTTAATGCTTAGCTAATGCTTCATTAATGCTAGGTTAATGTTAAAGCTAGGGTAGTGCTATTGCTATGTCCGTGCTATTGCTATGTCCGTGCTAATGCTAGGCAAATGCTAATGCTAGGGGAATGCTATTGCTGTACTAATGTTAGGTTGATGCTAATGTTAAGCTATTGCTACGTTACTGCCTAGTTAATGCTTAGCTAATGCAAAGGTGATGCTGAATTAATGCTAATGCTAGACAAATGTTAATGCTAGACAAATGCTAATGCTACGCAAATGCTAATCTAGTGCTAGGTTTATGCTAATGCTATATATTCGGTTAATTCTAATGTTAAGTTATTGCTAGGTTAACGTTTAGCTAATGCTAGGTTAATGCTTAGCTAATGCAAAGCTAATGCTTAGCTAATGCTAGGTTAATGCTTAGCTCATGCAAGGTTAATGCTTAGCTAATGCAAAGTTAATGCTTAGCTAATGCAAAGTTGATGCTTAGCTAATGCAAAGTTAATGCTTAGCTAATGCAAAGTTGATGCTTAGCTCATGCAAAAATAATGCTTTGCTAATGCAAAGTTGATGCTTAGCTAATGCAAAATTAATGCTTCATTAATGCTAGGTTAATGTTAAAGCTAGGCTAGTGCTAATGCTACGTCCGTGCTAATGCTAGGCAAATGCTAATGCTAGGGGAATGCTAATCCATTCATAGGTTAAGGCTTATGCTATACTAATGTTAGGTTGATGTTAATGTTAAACTATTGCTAGGTTAATGCTATTGCTATACTAATGTTAGGTTGATGCTAATGTTAAGCTATTGCTACGTTCTTGCCTAATAATGCTTAGCTAATGCAAAGTTAATGCTGAATTAATGCTAATGTATGTTAATGCTAAAGCTAGGCTAGTGCTAATGCTAGGCTAGTGCTAATGCTAGGCTAGTGCTAATGCTAGTGCTAATGCTAGTGCTAATGCTAGGCCAATGTTAATCTAGTGCTAGGTTAATGCTAATGCTATACTAATGTTTGGTTGATGCTAATGTTAAGCTATTGCTAGGTTCATGCTGAATTAATGTTCCATCCATCCATCCATTCATCTTCTCCCGCTTAGCCGTTTCCGGGTCGCGGGGGCAGCATCCTCAGTAGGGAGGCCCAGACTTCCCTCTCCCCGGCCACTTCCTCCAGCTCTTCCGGGGGGACCCCGAGACGTTCCCAGGCCAGCCGAGAGACATAGTCTCTCCAGCGTGTCCTGGGTCTACCCCGGGGCCTCCTTCCGGAGGGACGTGCCCTGAACGCCTCACTAGGGAGGCGTTCAGGGGGCATCCTAATTAGGTGCCCGAGCCACCTCATCTGGCTCTTCTCGATGCGGAGGAGCAGCGACTCTACTTTGAGCCCCTCCCGAATGACTGAGCTTCTCACCCTATCTCTATCTCTATGAATTAATGTTAATGCTAGGAAAATGCTAATTCAGTGTTAGGTTAATGCTAATTCTATATTAATGTTAGGTTGATGCTAGTGTTAAGCTATTGCTAAATTAATGCTTAGCTAATTCTAGGTTAATGCTAAATTGATGCTTATGTTAGAATAATGCTAGGCTAGTGCTAATGCTAGGTTAGTGACGATGCTAGGCAAATATTAATGCTAGTTAGATGCTAATCCAGTGCTAGGTATATTGCTAATAATATACTAAAGTTAGGTTCATGCTACTGCTAGCTAATATTAATGGTAGGTTTATGTTAATGCTAGGTAATGTTAATGCTAGCTACTGCTAGTTAATGCTAATGCTAGGCTAATGCTAAGCTAATGCAGTGTGAAGCGGTCCAGCACCTGCATCCTCACTGGCATTTTTTTCAGGAAATACAAATATTCTAGTTGTAATTGTAATGTAGCATTTGTGTCATTCGTACATTTATCTGGTCACTGTGACAGTTGTAATTATGTGACATTTTATTTTGTAATCACAACTTCCTGTCTGTTCTCTCAGAGCATTCTTATTCGTTGGACGAAAGGTTTTAACTGTTCAGGTGTTGAAGGAAGAGACATCGTCCAACTGCTGAAGGAGGCGGTTCAAAGGAGGGGGGTCAGTGAGTGTGTGTGTGTGTG